>NC_134463.1:35475297-35775297 GCF_047948215.1 Lycorma delicatula
GTACAAGCTTTTAAAGCTTCTGTGGTTAATTAATTCAGCAAGCAAATTTTGATGTGATAATTCTAATTTATTAATCACTGGAAAAAAAAGAAGGATCACTAAAATATCTTAAATTCAAAATATGTTATACTAGGTATCGTTTTAAAAGAATAAAAATATCATATAAATAATATTAAAAAAATAGCAATACTTACAGATGCTAGATTCAAGTTCTGGTATCATTTCATCAAGAATAACTAAAGCAGCCTGATGATATGTTTTTTGTAATTTAGCATATTCTAAAACAGTTTTAGCAATATCAGCTTCACGTGATATAAGTTGAAACATATCACATGCTAACATATCCTAAATAAAACAAAATAATAAAAATGCATGACATGAATATTATATTATAAAAAAAGAATTTAAATAAATAATTTTAGTTTTAGACATTTATAATATAGACCACAATGGTGGGAAACCAATGATATCACTTAAGTGGTAGATAACTAAAGATCTTAAGTTTCTTGGTAAGGATCTAGAACTTGTTGGAAAAACAGAATTACCATCCAGTTTCTCTGTCTTTAGAATTGAATTACACAACAAAGGTAAGAAAGAGAAAGGTCAACCTACATGTCACATGGTTCTGCCTATGCCTTTTGGGTTAAAATTCTGTCACGGATGATTCAATCCTCACTACATAAAAAAAAAAATAAATTTATTAGGACATCAACCATTAAAACATGAATAGATTTGTTTTATGTAAATCATTTATTCGTTCAATAAGAATTGTAGATCAATAAGAGTCAAAACACTATAATTAAAAACACAACCTAAGAGATATGATACCTTCATAATCACAAATTGGCATCCCAGTCATCAATTTAAAATACGTGACTGCAATTCTTTTAATTATGCATAACATCAATCAATCAAAATGGTAGTAACTCTCTTAAAAAAACTTACTTCAAAAGAACAATGTATTCAGTGACAAGATTTCTGGTTTAGGAGGTGTAAAGTTTGTTCTTACACCTCTGTAAACTTACAGAGGTGTAAGTTTATTAATTATTAAATTTAATTAATTTAATTTATTGCTAGAGCAATATGTAAGTTGTATAAAGTGGAAAGATTTTTTATGATAAGGTTGAATAGTTCAGAAATGGCCAAATAAATGTTACTAATAACCAGTTTAAGGAATGACCAAATTAAGTTTCTACTGTGCCTTTGAAATTTTGCAATACTTATTTTCAGTGTCCGAGAATAAAAAAACACATCATATTCTCCACTTCCAGTACTCAGCAGCTGTGATCGCCTAACCACTTTGTAACAGCAGTTTCTTACGTGTGCAAGCCTCTCTCATATTTGGGCACAAGAATAGATTTCCATTGTCTGGATCTCCCACACTCACATCTATCATGCTGCACATCCCCATCACACCATATTACTTCCCAACTTCTTGCCACAGGACTAGAGTGGCAGCACCCACCAGGTACCGCATGGTAGTTGTTTACTCCGTTGCGTAAAGTCGTTTTATTCCAATGAATTCAAGGTTATAGTCGAGTCTTGTAGTTTACAGGCTAGGTAATTTTATTTTGCATTTTTGTAAGGCTTATCTACGTGTATTTTTAAATAGTTTAAATTGTTTGGGTTTGTTTTCAATATCAATTTCTCTTAGTCTCCAGTTTGAATTGCTGATTGCATCATCATATTGGTGTCAACGTATTTCATATCTCGCATTATTTATAGCTGTTTGGTCTTAATGTTTTTTATTCGCAACCAATTTCAATATTGTCATAGTTCCTAGAAGTCTATTTCTCTTTGTCTGCCCTGATGTCATTTCTTCAACTTGCGTATTCAGAATTTATTTTATCACTCTTACGTAATTATTTTAATGGTCTGCTTGCTTATAATATTAATTTTCGATATGTTCTTTCTTACCCAAACTTCCCGTTTATGCTAATTTCTTTGTCTTACCATTACCAGCACACTAGCTCTTGTTGTCAACACACACACACACTCGTCGGTTTAGTGCCTTCTTTGTTTCCCCCTCTTCTCATCGCGCCATTATTTCTTCAGTCCAGAATAGACTTTCGTAGTGTGCGTACCCAGGACTTGGTCTTTTCTCTATCTCGTACAGTTGCAGTTAAAATCTGTCACTCACCATTTGTGGATCGTTCTCTCTCTCTCTCGTACAGCGCAGTCCAGAATAGACTTTCTTGGTGTGCGGACCTATGGACTCAGTCACTTCTTTACTTCGTACAGTTGCAGTTCAGATATGACTCTCATCATTTGTGGATCGTTCTCTCTCTCTCGTCTAGAGTAGATCAGACCTTCACCATGTAAAATCGCCTATGGCCATTCTCTCTCAAACTTTGTGATAATATTTTCATCGCATTCATACCCGCATAAACGTTGCGGTATTTCTCTGTCGAAATATTCTCTAGCTCTACTCAGCAGTGTCTCGTAATTTCACCGATCTCCATGTTTTGTTTTGCCTCATTTCTTCGTAAAGTTATTCTTCAAATTCTATATTACATCTCTGTGGAAAGTGGAAATCACTACAAACTGCCAATTCTATCGACGCCGAATCTTCTCGAGCTGCTGATTACATTTTCATCAATGCAGAATCTCTCCAAACTCGTTGCTACATTTTTGAGATGCCACATCCTGTTCAACCTCTAAACCACGTCTCACCCCTGCATTCCTGATACACCACTGCGGCTACGCCCAGGATTACTGTATGTATTCATTTACCTTCATTCACGAGTTCGTCTCTTGCTAATATTTGTGTGCTACAGGCAAGTTCAATTTTCATTATTTTTTACGTTAAACAGTTATTTTATCATTAAAATTTGTGGAACATTCAGTTCATCATACCTTATGCCTTTCAAGTTTCAATTTCAAGTTTAGTTTAAAAAACCATTTACTCACTTAAGTACAGTCACGACAGGTGACTTACATAAGGTTGTGTCATTGTTCAGCTGCAACCTATTTTACGCGCTTTATTATTGCAATTTTTTGTCATGATAATTAACTCTATAATTTAATCTTGTAACTTGTTAATCGCCGAGATTAATCCTTTTCTACTAATGAACTGTATTCATAATACTTCTCGTAAATTAACCTAAAGCAAGTTACTCCTGATGTGCAGTTATGTTTTAGGACTTTGTAATTTTATATTTTCAAGAATACTTATTTACCAAAATTAACTCTATTTATATTATTACTTACTTTAATGTGATTATATTGTAATTAACTCTTTTTTATACTGAAATTATTGTAATTTATTTTTTCTAAGCTAATAACATCTGTTCATTGCTAATTTTCATATTACAGTATATGTTAGTAGTGCAACTGTTTTCCAGTTCCACTTTCTATTGATGCTATGTTTTAAGTATCTAATTTGAAAATAAGGTGTTTTATGTTCTCTTGTTTTCAGGCTTTGTTACATTGTGTATTTAAAAAATGTATATTCATGTATTTTTTCATTTAACATCATTGTTCATATGTTGATTCAGCTGATATTTTAAGTATCATTAAGTTATGTTAATTTCATAATTTCTTTTTATGTTTTAAGGTTATGATTTTAACATAAGTTCATTTGTTTTATTTCCAATTAAAGTCCAATTTCTTTTGGGAAATACGAGCTGTGTGTATTTTGTTAACTTTACCCAACAGTAGTTTTGTATTAATGAACTTATTAAGGGCTTCCTGCTGAGTTACAGAAAGAATCATTGAAACTGTAATTTATGTTAGCTGTAAAATGTAACTAATTGGTACAATTTGTTCAATTATTCATAACAAATTAAACTGTCTTATATGAGCAAGATGGGTTCTAAGAAAGCTTACGGACAATCATAGTACAAAGAATACTTCCTGTGTATTGGGAACAATGTTTCATGTTTGAAGAAGATGAATTTTTAGAAAGAATAGTGTGACTAGTTCATCTTGCCTCATCAACTTTTTTTTCATTTGGACCTCAAATCTCAAGTCAAGTTTCACAGTGACTCAAGACATAACATTTTCTACATTTTATGATATTATTAAGCAGTGAATACTAATTTGTATGTTTTATTGTTACTTTTCTAATACAATTTAACATTCTTTGTAAACTCCTCCTACAAGAACCAGAAGTTTGCTTCCACTACTACTGTTACAAAGGAATGAATGTGTTTTGTTTACATTCTCTCCAAAATCATAAATAGTCTTTTCCGTACTCTTTCATAGAATGTTCTACAATACAGCAATGGCTGAATGGTGTATTACAGTAAAAATATGTTTGAGGTATGGAGAAGTAAATAATAACCGAGATAATGGATTTTACTACTTTTACTTTTTTTTATAATAATAGTTGACGGATTATACTGTTTTATATTAATTATTTAACATAGACCCTATAGCATCTTGAACAGAACTTCTTAGCAAAGGTATAGCAGCCCTAAAAGAAAACACACACACACACACACATAGAGGGGGGGAGTGGGAGAGAGAGAGAGAGAGAGAGAGAGAGAGAGTTAATATGCTAAGTTAGATGATCCTAATATATACCATTATAACAGAATTGTTTATTCTGCATATTGATAGCAAAATGTATACTTGTGTATTTCAAAGTACAAGAGAAGGGACAGCATGTCATATAGTCTGCTCTTCACTGATAATAGAACAAAAAATATGGTTATAATTTTATAGAACTTATATGTGATAAAAATTTTGTTGATAAGTAAAGCAATAAATATAAAAAATAAAAACCAGTAAAATAAATCAACTGAACCGATACCGATTAGTAATACTGGTTAACAAAAAAATTATAGAGCAATCATAAAGATTATAGAGCAATCTAATATATTTTTTTTTATTTTTATGAAAATATCTATCAAATGAAGTTTTATAACATTTTTTAAACTTTTACAAAACAAAAATATAATGCACAAAATAATTCATTTTCTTGGAATTCAAACAAAAGCAAGAGCTGCATGTGATCCAAGAATCTGCTAAGTAAAACGATAAAAATTGGTATTTCATCCCACCTACACTTAGCTACAGAAATGTAAATTTCGTAATAAAATAATCCACAAAAACGAATGATTATGTAAAATATTTAATAAAATCAATATAAAAATAAATATTACCTACCCTGCACTGTTCAACTTTAATTTCCGCTTCTTCCAATTCATCTTTTAAAGAATCTAGTTTAGAACCACCAGTTGTTCCACTGCTTGTGCTGTGTTTTAAAGCAGTTTGATATCTAAAATTAAAATAAAAAGTTTGCATTTCTTGCATCATATATTTTATTTTTATCTTAAAATATAAACAATTGTATTTTATTAAAAAGATAATAAATAAGAAAAAATTAATAGTGATTTTTACTACCTAGTACGTGCAGATTCCATATCGCCAGTGAACTTATTTAAATTACGCCTATGTTTCATGATATTTGGTACATCAACTTCACATACTTGTTGTAATGGTGTTAGTACATTTGCTTCAACTCTGCCTTCATGATCTACATACACGTTACCAAGACACATTTCTAATTTTCCACATTCTGATACAACATGCCTAGAAAAAAATCCATAAACAAATGTAAGCAAGCGTAACATTTAATTTTACAATCTTTTTAACCACACCCTTCATTAAAAAAATTATTAATTTATTTGTCAGTATAAGATAAACTAATATGTCCATATTAGCTAAAAGTACGATAATATTTGCTGCCCCGAGCGAATAAGAATGAAAAAGATTACTAATCAGCTTTAAGCTGTGCTTCCGGATTTGTTTTAGTAAAATACAAAAGATTTATAAAGTTATTTAATAACATCATGAAGTTGTTTATATAAAAATTTTTTACATGCTTAATATACAAATGAATGACAAACAAACCACCTTCATTTGCTTAAACTGCTGCTATGGAAATTTTACAGTAAAATGAAATAACATTCGTTCTTTTATTACCCTTTTTTTGTATCTCAATGTTTAGACAAGTGGATTTAAGTGGAGTTCTGGTAGAAATATATCTATTTAACAATAAATCCCGAATACTTTACTTTGATGCACTAAATACACCAGAGCTTAGACCATAAGCAAGTTTCTACAGTTATGTTTTTTTTTTCTTGTCTTCAGTCATTTGACTGGTTTGATGCAGCTCTCCAAGATTCCCTATCTAGTGCTAGTCGTTTCATTTCAGTATACCCTCTACATCCTACATCCCCAACAATTTGTTTTACATACTCCAAACGTGGCCTGCCTACACAATTTTTCCCTTCTACCTGTCCTTCCAATATTAAAGCGACTATTCCAGGATGCCTTAGTATGTGGCCTATAAGTCTGTCTCTTCTTTTAACTATATTTTTCCAAATGCTTCTTTCTTCGTCTATTTGCCGCAATACCTCTTCATTTGTCACTTTATCCACCCATCTGATTTTTAACATTCTCCTATAGCACCACATTTCAAAAGCTTCTAATCTTTTCTTCTCAGATACTCCGATTGTCCAAGTTTCACATCCATATAAAGCGACACTCCAAACATACACTTTCAAAAATCTTTTCCTGACATTTAAATTAATTTTTGATGTAAACAAATTATATTTCTTACTGAAGGCTCGTTTAGCTTGTGCTATTCGGCATTTTATATCGCTCCTGCTTCGTCCATCTTTAGTAATTTTACTTCCCAAATAACAAAATTCTTCTACCTCCATAATCTTTTCTCCGCCTATTTTCACATTCAGCGGTCCATCTTTGTTATTTCTACTACATTTCATTACTTTTGTTTTGTTCTTGTTTATTTTCATGCGATAGTTCTTGCGTAGGACTTCATCTATGCCGTTCATTGTTTCTTCTAAATCCTTTTTACTCTCGGCTAGAATTACTATATCATCAGCGAATCGTAGCATCTTTATCTTTTCACCTTGTACTGTTACTCCGAATCTAAATTGTTCTTTAACATCATTAACTGCTAGTTCCATGTAAAGATTAAAAAGTAACGGAGATAGGGAACATCCTTGTCGGACTCCCTTTCTTATGTTCTTCAATTGTTATTGTTGCTGTTTGGTTCCTGTACATGTTAGCAATTGTTCTTCTATCTCTGTATTTGAACCCTAATTTTTTTAAAATGCTGAACATTTTATTCCAGTCTACGTTATCGAAAGCCTTTTCTAGGTCTATAAACGCCAAGTATGTTGGTTTGTTTTTCTTTAATCTTCCTTCTACTATTAATCTGAGGCCTAAAATTGCTTCCCTTGTCCCTATACTTTTCCTGAAACCAAATTGGTCTTCTCCTAACACTTCTTCCACTCTCCTCTCAATTCTTCTGTATAAAATTCTAGTTAAGATTTTTGATGCATGACTAGTTAAACTAATTGTTCTGTATTCTTCACATTTATCTGCCCCTGCTTTCTTTGGTATCATAACTATAACACTTTTTTTGAAGTCTGATGGAAATTCCCCATTTTCATAAATATTACACACCAGTTTGTATAATCTATCAATCGCTTCCTTACCTGCACTGCGCAGTAATTCTACAGGTATTCCGTCTATTCCAGGAGCCTTTCTGCCATTTAAATCTTTTAATGCTCTCTTAAATTCAGATCTCAGTATTGTTTCTCCCATTTCATCCTCCTCAACTTCCTCTTCTTCCTCTATAACACCATTTTCTAATTCATTTCCTCCGTATAACTCTTCAATATATTCCACCCATCTATCGACTTTACCTTTCGTATTATATATTGGTGTACCATCTTTGTTTAACACATTATTAGATTTTAATTTATGTACCCCAAAATTTTCCTTAACTTTCCTGTATGCTCCGTCTATTTTGCCAATGTTCATTTCTCTTTCCACTTCTGAACACTTTTCTTTAATCCACTCTTCTTTCGCCAGTTTGCACTTCCTGTTTATAGCATTTCTTAATTTCCGATAGTTCCTTTTACTTTCTTCATCACTAGCATTCTTATATTTTCTACGTTCATCCATCAGCTGCAATATATCGTCTGAAACCCAAGGTTTTCTACCGGTTCTCTTTATTCCGCCTAAGTTTGCTTCTGCTGATTTAAGAATTTCCTTTTTAACATTCTCCCATTCTTCTTCTACATTTTCTACCTTATCTTTTTTACTCAGACCTCTTGCGATGTCCTCCTCAAAAATCTTCTTTACCTCCTCTTCCTCAAGCTTCTCTAAATTCCACCGATTCATCTGACACCTTTTCTTCAGGTTTTTAAACCCCAATCTACATTTCATTATCACCAAATTATGGTCGCTATCAATGTCTGCTCCAGGGTAAGTTTTGCAGTCAACGAGTTGATTTCTAAATCTTTGCTTAACCATGATATAATCTATCTGATACCTTCCGATATCGCCTGGCTTTTTCCAAGTGTATATTCTTCTATTATGATTTTTAAATTGGGTGTTGGCAATTACTAAATTATACTTCGTGCAAAATTCTATAAGTCGGTCCCCTCTTTCATTCCTTTTGCCCAGCCCGTATTCACCCACTATATTTCCTTCCTTGCCTTTTCCAATGCTTGCATTCCAATCTCCAACTATTATTAAATTTTCATCTCCTTTTACGTGTTTAATTGCTTCATCAATCTCTTCGTATACACACTCTACCTCATCATCATCATGGGCGCTTGTAGGCATATAGACGTTAACGATCGTTGTCGGTTTAGGTTTTGATTTTATCCTTATTACAATGATTCTATCGCTATGCGTTTTGAAATACTCCACTCTCCTCCCTATCTTCTTGTTCATCACGAAACCTACTCCTGCCTGCCCATTATTTGACGCTGAGTTAATTACTCTAAAATCACCTGACCAAAAGTCGCCTTCCTCTTCCCACCGAACCTCACTAATTCCTACTATATCCACATTTGTCCTACCCATTTCCCTTTTTAAATTCTCTAGCCTACCAACCTTTTTCAAGCTTCTAACATTCCACGCTCCGACTTGTAGAATGTTATTTTTTAATTTTCTGGTGACCCCTTCCTTAGTAGTCCCCACCCGGAGATCCGAACGGGGGACTATTTTACCTCCGGAATATTTTACCAAGGAAGGCGCCTCCATTATTGCTATGTGAAAATGCAGAGAGCCACATTTTCTTGGAAAAAAAGCAGCTGTAGTTTTCCATTGCTTTCAGCTGCGCAGTACTCAGAGGACTGAGTGATGTTGATACGGCCGTTTAAGTCGTCCTGACTCACGCCCCTAACAACTACTGAAAGAGCTGCTGCCCTCTTTCAGGAATCATTCCTTAGTCTGGCTCTCAACAGATACCTCTCCGATATGGTTGCACCTTCGGTCCAGCTACTCTGTATCCCTGAGCACTCAAGCCCCCTCACCAACGGCAAGGTTTCATGATTCATAGAGGAGGACAGTTATGTTATAAACAAAAAAAAAAAAACAAAAAAAAAAAAAAAAAAAAAAAAAAATTAAAATTTTTTAATGAGCAAGTAAAAGCCTTTTCCTTTCTGGTTTTATGTAGTAGCCTAATGGTAACATGGGTGGTAGTGAAATTATACTTGTTAACAACTACATAAAAAAAATTATTAGACTAAGTTATTTAGTGAATCACATATTTAATTCCAAGATAAAACATAAAAATAACTTAGGTTACTAGAACATAAATTATTAATTATACATAGGAAAATAACATGGCTATTATAGGAATGGAATATCAACCTCTCATTAAACTGCACAAAGAAGTCACATTAGCAGCTTGCCATAATGAATAATAAATAAAGTTGTAAAGACTAAAAAGACGATAGGTAGTTTATTTATTGTCTTATTTATTTTTTTATCCAGTAACTACAGACAATGAAGTCCATTTTTTATGATAAAAATGAATTTTGACTGTTGCAAATAGTAATACGATACAAACTATAAAATAATCTTCATAAAGCATTATATTAATAGAAGACTGAAGTGGTAGAAACTTAATGAAAAAAAAACAAAAAAAACAATGAAATCTAAAAACAAATACAGCTGATACATAATAAAGTTACAAGGAGATTTAATATAAAAACAAACAAGCTCACCTTAGAAGAAAATCTTCATCTAAGCTGCTACATTCTAGCATAGATAGTCCTAACCCATATTCAGGGCTTTTTTTCTGTAAAAAAATAAATAAATCATAAAAGTAACTTGTACATACAGTTAAATCTTAGCAAAATAGTCCTCATTAGATATTATACACTTACACCAGTGCTTTTTCCAATCCCCAAAACACTTGTGGAACTCGATCTTTGGAATAATGTTTAGCTCTTTCAGCTATTTGCTTTTAATCTCATCAATTCTTGTAAAACAACAGCCCTTTAAGGTTCTCTTTATTTTTGGGAATATAAAAAAGTCACACAGGACCATGTCTGGTGAACCATCTACTATAACTTATAGGTAATACTCCCTATTGATCTTTTGACCTTATGGCAAGAACTCATGATGCACTACGCCATTATTGAACAGGGTGAGCATAACCTTCACATTCGACATACTTGTTGAGCTTTTTTCAGTCTTGGTGATCCAGAATGCCTCCAATGGGATGATTGAGCCTTAGTTTCGACATCACATTCGTATATCTATGTTTCATCACCTGTTATGACACATTTCAGTAGTTCTGCATTGTTACTGACTTCATTTAGCGACTCCTGAGCAATTTCCATTGCTTTCGATTGCCTGAGCAATTTCCACTGTTTTTGTTCGAAATTCAACAATTTTGGAACAAATTTTGCTGTCACATGTTTCATATCCAAAACATCTGAAAAAATTTCATAACATGAGCAAATTGATATCCCAACATCAGCGATTTCTCTGATTGTGATTCAGCTATCATTCATAATCATTTCTTTCACTTTTTCCATGTTTTCATCGGTTGTTGATGTGCTGGGGCGTCCGGGGTGCTCATCATCTTCAACGTCTTCATGACCTTTTTGGAAACACTTATACCACTCGTAAACCCTTGCTTTACATAGCAGACTCACCAAAAGCAAAATTTAACATTTTTAAAACATTGCTACAATTTATTCCATTCTTATAGCAAAATTTAATACAAATTCTACAATCCATTATTTATACAAATAAAAAATCGGCGATTGTACCAAAACACATGTTACATTTTTGACAGCTGACTATAGATTAAAAATCCAACATGGCTAAAAATGTAGATACTTTTCAGACATGTTTACCAATACAACAACGAAAAAATCCCGATAATCAGACTAATACAACCCATGAATTTTCAAAATTCTCATTACTTTTTGAACATATCTTGTAGATATATAATATAATCTTTAAAACACTTTTAAACTTACATATTCATGACTAGGATATACAAATAAATATAAAAAGCTTAAAAATCATTTAGAATATTTTCATTTTTGATTAAAATAATTAACTATTAAGAAATTTAACAATTTCATGTTTGGTAAAGATTTATGAAGTTGGACATGAACAGGATAGGGGAATGACCCACTTGTATGACAAGTTGTGGTCTATTGAACCACAAGTTTACACCAAAAAAAAATTAATTAATTTAATTATTAAAATTTTCTGCTAATAAAAATAAACCTATTTTAAACCTCTACATACACAACTACTCAACCTACAGAATGTGTTATTAATTCTTTTAATTACACAATTTAAAATATAATATATAATAATAAAAACTACATATTTAGACTTCTAGCATTATCACATCAATCTTTTGATTGTTTTTTAATAGTATAATAGTAATAATACCACAAAACACAGAAATTGTTTCTCTTTTTATTACTTAATGTGCAGTCATAAATGTTATGTTTATATTTATGATATTATCCATTTCACTCATTTATTTAAAGCAATGTATTAATTAATTAGATGAATCTTTATTCATATACTTATATTTCTACTATTTCCACTGATAATAATTGTTTAACATTATAAACAAATTATATGAATTTGTTTTTAATAATTTGTATTTCTATAATTTATTTTCTTATTTATAAACATTAATATATAAAGAGTATAATCAATTTTTTTTTTAATTGGAAAATGAAAACAATATATATTTTTTTGATTTTCACTAATTTTATTTGAACATGACAACTGTTTTGATACATATCTTCTACAGATGTAATACAGAATATATACAGTCTTTTGTAATCTTAACATCTACAGATGTTACGAAACATCTTAACATCTGTAGAAGGTATTGTATATCAAAATAGCTGTCATGTTTAGAAAGAAGTAATGAAACTCAAAAAACATATATTGTTTCCATTTTCCTATTTTTTATTACGGATTTTCACAAAGTACAGAATCATCAACTGAAAATGTTTAAAAAATTTAAATGACATATTAATATACTATTTTTTAAGTAAGGTCTGTTTTTTAATACAAACACTTGTAAAGATATTGTCAAAAACGTTTTTTTATTTCACTCTTTATACTTTATGCTAATTTTCTACATAGTTACCTTGTTTGTTTAAACATTTATCATAGTGTTTTACTAAATAAATTATGCTAACATCATAGAAATCAGCCACCTGTGAAGACAGTCTTCAACCATTGTTTTCACTTCTTCATTGGTGTCAAACCAAGAAACTCCTTCAGGTAGCGGAACAGGTGGTAATTGCTCAGCTTGAGGTCTCGGCTGTACAGTGGGTATCCATCCAAAAGATCTGATTTACTCTACAGTTTGAGCAGCAGAATGAGGTCATGCAGTAACAAAACTCCACAGTAGGCCAGTAGGCCTACTGTGACAGTAGGCCACGTTGCTTATTCTGCATGGCACAAGTCGAAGCTTTGTCAAGGTCGCATAGTACGCAGCTGAGTTTACTGTTGTCCCTTTGGGCATAAAACACAAAACACCATGTCTATCCCGAAATACAATTGCCATAATCTTGTAGGTTGACAATGTCTGGCTTTCACATTGAATGGTTTGACTGGAGACATGTGTCATTATTCAATTGTCTGCCAGTTTGATGCTGGAGTGATGTGAGGAACCCATCCATTGTGATAATATGGTTCAAAAGTTCATCTCCTTCCTCACTGTAACACGTCAAAAATGTTAAAGCACAATTTTCCTTTTTTGGTATTCTTCAGAGAGCAGCCTGGGAACCCACTGTGAGCACAGTTTTTTGAACTGCAAGATTTCAGAAACGATCTTGTATGACACTGAGCTTGAAACTTGTGGCAATATCAGTGATGAAGTGGAAATTGTAAATCATGGTTTTCACAAATTTTGCATCAACTTCGCACACCAAATCATTTGTGATTACAGAAGGTAGGCCAGATTGCGGTTCATCACTGGATATCGTTTCACCTATCTTTGAACAGTCTTACCCATTTATGCACTTTGCTGTCACTCATTGAATCAGGCCGGTAATCTCACATATCTAGCCATGAATTTCCACTGCTGATACATTCCTTGCGGTCAAAAATCAAATCATAAACTGTATTTCATAATTGGCAGGCAGCTCAATTATTTAAAACATTTCAACTTCACAATAGAAATCGTAAACAGTGATGCTACGACTGCAAATGGCGTCTGCATTTGTGCAAGGCATGCCAGGATTCAGGGTCTATGCACGTTTTGACTGCTGTGCAAAATTTACATAGCTATAGTCAATTGGATCTTAATTATAAAATAGCCTTAATTATAATTGATATATTATATATAAATGTATAATTTTTTTTAAGGTTGATGATGACCATATATATACTAGTTAACAGGGTAAAAATCCAACCTTAAATCGACAACAAATTTTCTTTTAATCACTCTTTAGATGTAATTAATTTTCTGCTTTTTCTTTGTAATTTCGTTTTCTATTGCAACTACCTTTTTGGTGGAGAGGGGGGAGGGAGAATTCTTCACAGATACAAAAACATTTTTCAATTAAAATCAAATCTAAGAAAATGTTATTATTATAAAGGCAATAACATCTAGTAATATATCCATCAACTTTGCCAACAAACATATCTTACATTCAAATAATGTAGTTATATGAACTTGCTAAAACTTACTTGTTTCATTTATTGTGTAATAACGAGTGGGTAAACTCCTTTGAAATCTACCTGAGTATATCAGATTACTTCATTATTAAATAATGAACATAATTATAGTTCTTTAATTCTTTCATTAAATTGCATATTTGATTTTATTTAAACTGCTGGAATCTACCTTCAGTGCTTAATTTAACTTTATCTCTGTTCCTAATGGTTTCCTTTATTTCATTATTTTATTCAACAATAGGTTTTAGTTACCAGAAATAATACTAAAAGTTTCCAATATATGCCTCTACCTTGTAAGCTTATAAAATCTAATGTCCTAATGCTCAATTGCTGGTAGTCACATCATTTTTGTTTACTTATATTCTTATTATGCAAAAAATGATCTTTCTTTTTTTGGTTTTAGTATAAAATATAAAGTAATCTTATTTTAATCATGTTAATTACTTCCTTGTACGAAATAAAGGAAGTATTGTGATCACAAAATATTTTGGTTTTCAGATTTCAATGGAAATATACATTTGGTATAATCCAAATTATTGAATCCATTTTGACTAGTTTTGGCATGATGTCTTGTACATACGTACATGAGTACCTCGCATAATTCAAAAATGATTTTGAACTCAAAATAACTCAAAATTTGGATTTTGGACTTTCATTTTCATATTAAAAGGTTTTGTAATAACATTTTTTTCCTTTATATTTATTTGTTGATTACTTTGATTAGAGTTAATCTTTCTTTCACAAAAACTATTTAATGTGGATACATTTATAATGTTTATTAAAATATATTAAACAAAAAAAAAGTTAGTACATTGAAACTTTTTTAAACAATAATATAATCAGTATAGAGGATAGGGCTGAAAATTAATCAACTGTAAAAGAGTTACAAGATTACCTTTTTACAAGTTTTATATTTCCTTACTCCTTCCATCCATGAATCTAATAATGTCTGTCTTCTACGTTTATAAATTCTTATCTAAATATTGTTAAAATTGTGATCCCAAAATGATATGGATACTGCACATAACATTATCAATCCATGATATGTATTAGTTTATCATAATATAAACCTATACATTAATCTTAGAGCAAAGGTGTTTGGTTTTTGCTTATCTTTTTGAAAATGTAATCTTTGTAATTATACAAGTGAAATCTAATAATAATCATCTAATCAAATTAATTTTTAAATATGTGATCAAATTATATACATTTATAATCAACAGAATATTTATTTTTTTCAATAATATATTAGTATGTATAGAATTCTCTTAATAAATATCACTAATCAAATTTTTCAGGGATATTTAAGGAACTTAAAGATGGAATAAATAACACACTGCAGTTACAGTTGATTAATTAGAGGTCATGCGCGCGCGCGCACACGCGCGCACACACACACACACACACACACACACACACACACACACACACACACACACACACACACAAATGATCACTGTTAAAAACTGCCAAGAGTTTTAATATTTATTATAATTTACAATATTTTTAGTAAAATGTAATTTACAAATAAAAAATGATAACCTACATAAAACTCTTATATAAAAGTATTTTCATATGTATGTATGAATATATATAAAAAAATAATTAAATAAATTACTCTAATTAAGTGGCTGTACAAAAGAATGAATTCTTTGTTATGCATAAATTTGCAATGACATAAATTATAGTTTTTTCCAGATGTCTAATAAAATATAAAAATGACCAATTCAGGATTAATGGTTGAAATATGAATACACTTATTTATATGCTATATTACATGATGTGTGTTTTATAATACTATAAATTAATATCTTCATATAAAAACTACTTATAGTTTGTTTAACTAATGATATGCAACAGGAAAGCATTATGTAGTATTTAGATATATAAGAACATAAACATTTAAAAACAAATTACTTATTTAAAATCTATTATACCATTTAATGTATATAAATAGTAAGATTTTAAATATATCAGCTTTTAACTACTAAAAAATAAATTGAATTTGTTCTCTACCTCCATGAATATCATTATTTCATAACAGTAAAAATATTTTGAAAATGATTATTCTACTTCTAATAATTTTTTGATAGCTTTTAACATTAAAACTGTAAAAAGAAATAAAAATCAACTATGATGTTTGGTAATAATGAACTATGAAAGCATTCACAACAGGAAAAGGAAATAGGACAGTAATATAGAAAATATTTATTAATAGCTTAATCTACTGTTTGGAAAGCTTTTGGTAATTATTATTAGTTGTATGAAAACAACAAATAAAAATCCACAATCCATTACAATACATGCACAATAAATGTTCTGTTTCTCTACCAAGATTCAGTAACAATCAATTCTGTGATTTACTGATTTACAAAAACATACTAGTTGAGAACAATAAAAATTCACCAAAAATGTAATACAAAGTGTAGGAATGCAGCAATCATCTATATTCTGTAAAGTGGAAAATCATTTTGGTAAAAAAATTCAAATTATTCCTGATTACTAATAGAAAAGTAAATATGCAGGAAATAACAAGAACATCTATTTGTATAAGAAGTAATTTTAACATTAAGCACAAACAATTATTATCCTAGTATCATTACTTTAAATTTGAGTTTCATGAATAATGACTAAAGACAAGAAAAAGCAAGCAGGAGTGGCTTGAAAATGTCTGATCAATAAAAACAAGAATATAATGAATTTTTTAATCATAGTTTTACTAATAATGAAAGTCTTTATCATAATATTATTGAAAGGAAATGCAAATTGATGGAAGGTCAAGAAAACAGAAAATGATGGCTAATGTTTTCTTCTGAACAGCTTGATCTCAAGGGAAATGGAATAACACTACATTGATATGTTTAATGTGAAATACTTACTGTATACATTGTGCAATATATAAAAAAACAGCCTACTATTAACGAGGTCTTTAACACTGAGGTTAGTGAAAGAGGTCTTTTTTCATAAAAATGGCTTACTCATACTGAAAACAAATCAAACACTATTAGCTTGAAAATATTTGAAAATCTACCATTAATCTGGATCTAGTCTAGTAATTTAAATGTTTTTAGATTGAAGGTAACAGATGAATGAATGAGATCAATAAAGCTGTCACTGAATGGTTGACAAAATTAATGACACAAGATAAATGTTTGAATTCAAATAATGGCTGTGTGTAAAAAAGAGGGAATATTTTGTTCTGAGCACAAAATAAACATTTTCAAACGATGATTTGTTCTAAATGTATTATAATTATAAAAGATAAGGAATCATTTAATCACTAAAACATACTCCAGCAACACAAAAATATTTTAGAACAGAAGTTAACTTCACTTCTATTTGTTAAAACTGAACCAAATCATAAATTAATATTTTTTAAATTGTTGATAAATAACAAGATGCAAGCCAAATAATTTTCTACTTATTTTCTGAAGTAGTTTTGTGTCTACTCCAGAAAAGACTCTCTATTATATAAGATATTAATAACGGCATTGCACTTTTAGTACAAGAACTTAAGATAAAATAAACATGTGTATATCAAAGAAAAAAAAAAACAGATTGAAGACAACAAAGACTTTCACAATAGTATCAGTTACAAAATTAATAAATAATACTCTGATATATATAATACTATAATAATTACAAATACTTATGAATATAAATATAGTAAATAGAAGTACTTTCATTAATTCTGAACATGGATTCTCTAAAAAATAATCTTATCAATAGCATTCAGATAAGTGAAATAATTTATCAATAATTGTAAATTCACTCGAAACTAATTTAATTTTTAAAACAGGAAAAATGGTACATCATGTGCAATGAAAAAAAAAAAATGAGATCACATAAATAAACCAACAGGAAATGGGTACTGTATTTCTGTTTTAAAAATAGAACAAATTAATTAAGATAATAAAATTAAAAAAAATACAGGTAAATATCAACCCTCATACACACTTTTAATGTCTTTTATCGATAACAGAGAATATTCTAATAAAAAATAAGAACTATCATAAAAAATGTGATTACATAAAAAAACTTAAAACAATATTTGACAAAAGCTTCTTACAATATTAATTTATTGAAAAATGTTAACAATAATTTCAGTTAATGCATCACAGAAATGGCAAAGCTGTAATTATCTAAATTAATTGTGATCACTTCTCATAGCACTTTCAGTAAAAATGCGCATATCATTTACATAAACTGAAATTTGGCAAAACTGGTTTGTTTTGTTTTTTTAATTTTTTTATTGAAAATATAAAAAGTACAGTTTACTAAAATTGGAAATTCTATCTCTCTGCTAGATTATTTGCAGACACGCACAACAAAAGTGGGGTTTACACTTTATGAAACAATTAGCGATACTACTATTTAAAAAAAAAGTGATGATAATGCAGAACAAAAAAAAACATGTTGAAATCAACTCTCAACTCATTAAAACATAGATATAGTTGTATATAAAATACAAACCAGTCTTTTCTCTCTAGCAGAAGCATCTTGTCCCTGGCCTAATAGACTACTAGTCAACTTTTTCCCAGTATTCTGACAAGCTGTTCTAATGAACTCAACTCTTTTTTCTGCTGCCTGCAGATCATCTGATAATTTCTCAGACTTCCCTGCCCTAAAATAAAACAAAACAACCAATCATAATTTATTAAACATAAATAAAATGAAAACAACAAAAGTCATTAATTACTGGATTCAGATTAAAATTTTCTTTAAGGATTAAAAAAACTCAGCAGAAGATCTAATAAACTTGGTTATAACATGACCAGAATTATAGGTTTGTTCATCACAGAAACCATGAAATTTACACAATATATGTAAAACACTGACATTCAAACATACAAAATATATAATTAACAAAACCTACTAATATACCAAAATAACAAGTGAAACATAGATTTATAAAAGCTTTTCAAATCTATAGATTCATTATCAGTTATGAAATAATACATCAGGTAACACATAACATTACATGTAAAATGTGATAGTTGTGATCAACTTGTAAAAATCATATATATATATATATATATATATATGTGTGTGTGTGTGTGTGTGTGTGTGTGTGTGTGTACGATTTTTTCCAATATCTAAAAGGAGGAAGGAAGAAATAATCTACCCATCTTTTTTCATTTTTTCTTTTGTAAATATGTTTTTTAAAGTGCCGACAAGCTTTATCGGCACTTCACCTTTCTCTGTTGTAGGTGGATCAATTGTATTTCCATATAAACACTGACACAGGCTCGCGAGACAGGCGAGTATTACTAAACTTGCACTTACATGGTAAAATACAGTAACACACATACAGGAACTCACACGTAGGGGCTCACTGGTCAAATGAATGTAGATACTAAGTGTGTTATAGCAGGAAAGAGTGGTATCCTTCACAATAATATTAATGTTTTGTTTCAAGACATTCAACACATTTCAACCAAACAGCAACAGTAATAATTGAAGAATATAAGAAAGAAGCCGTAATAAGAAAGGGAGTCCGACAAGGATGTTCCCTATCTCCCGTTACTTTTTAATCTTTACGTGGAACTAGCAGTTAATGATGTTAAAGAACAATTTAGATTCTGAGTAACAGTACAAGGTGAAAAGATAAAGATGCTACGATTTGCTGATGATATAGTCATTCTAGCAGAGAGTAAAAAGGATTTAGAAAAAACAATGAATGGCATAGATGAAGTCCTACGCAAGAACTATGGCATGAAAATAAACAAGAACAAAACAAAAGTAATGAAATATAGTAGAAATAACAAAGATGGACCACTGAATGTGAAAATGGGAGGAGAAAAGATTATGGAGGTAGAAGAATTCTGTTATTTGGGAAGTAGAATTACTAAAGATGGACGAAGCAGGAGCGATATAAAATGCCGAATAGCACAAGCGAAACGAGCCTTCAGTAAGAAATATAATTTGTTTACATCAAAAATTAATTTAAATGTCAGGAAAAGATTTTTGAAAGTATATGTTTGAAAGTATATGAGTGTCGCTTTATATGGAAGTGAAACTTGGACAATCGGAGTATCTGAGAAGAAAAGATTAGAAGCTTTTGAAATGTGGTGCTATAGGAGAATGTTAAAAATCAGATGGGTGGATAAAGTGACAAATGAAGTGGTATTGCGGCAAATAGATGAAGAAAGAAGCATTTGGAAAAATATAGTTAAAAGAAGAGACAGACTTACAGGCCTTAGGAGGCTTAGTATATACTAAGGCATCCTGGAATAGTCGCTTTAATATTGGAAGGACAGGTAGAAGGAAAAAATTGTGTAGGCAGGCCACGTTTGGAATATGTAAAATAAATTGTTAGGGATGTAGGATGTAGAGGGTATACTGAAATGAAACGACTAGCACTAGATAGGGAATCTTGGAGAGCTGCATCAAACCAGTCAAATGACTGAAGACAAAAAAAAGTTTCAAGAAATAAGAACCAATAAAAAAATATTAAAAGAAAATAATAAAATTGTACTAATGTATTAATTGCATTGATAACAATAACTTTTTAATCATATAAACAAAATAAAACTACAGTTAACTTGAGATAAAATTTTTTATTTACTAGATATAATAAAAAGTTGAACAAAAACATTATCTTCATTTTTTTTTTTACTAAAAATAATTACTCATGAAAAATACATGGTTGATGTAGGCATACATGATCAAGAGAATGGTGTAATGTGTATTTCAAGCGCCTGCCTCTCACAGTCAAGCTCATATTTTTGTTCGGCGCGCTGTACAAATAACTACAGTACTAGGAATTTATTTTAAAATTACACGACTCATCAACCAAATTTGACGTACCTGAATTAGCTGAATAGCTTAAGGATACCTTTTTCTTTTTCCTGTTTAAGTCTCAGGGAATTACCGTTCAAGTATTACTTCAGAGGATTTACTTTACAGAGAGTTTTACTTATAAAAAAAAGAAACTGATGAGCACAATAAGATATATATATATATATATATATATATATATATATATGAGATAAGACAGTTAATAATACTGTTTTTACTTTAATTAAAATTAGAAAACACATAGACTTATTTTATGACATTAATAATAATAACTGTTTATATACATAATACTCCGTTGGATTAAAAACAAGAAAAACATGTTTAAATAGTAAAATGAAATAAAATAAAAATTAGATTAAGAAAAATATCAATTAATAATAAAACAAACTTTTAGACATTTAAAAGCAGTGCAAAAATAGCAATGCAATGCAACCATTTCAGTGAATTTATTATGTGTTTAATAACCACAAAAACAAATGAGAAACAGAAATTTAAATACAAAACTGAACTTACTTTTAATATTACGTAATTAAAATAAATGTATTCAATTCTGTTTTTACATAACCATATCTGTAATTAAATATGATGACAACGTGATGGACTACTAGAGCTGTTTTACTGTTATGCAATCAAAAATATTGTTATTTATCACTCAACCATGATAACAATCCCTTGCATACTAGAAGTTAATATTAATTTCACTTGTATAAATCTTTATACAGAATATATATGTACATTTAACAGGCACTACAAAAAAATAATTAAGGAAAAATTTTTAATTTTTGTGAATAATTTTATTATTACAAATAGGTTTTAGCTTCTACCCATGAAAAACTTAACAGAAAAATCTAAAAATTTCTTCCTCTCATTTACTAGGTCACAGAACTGTTTTTAGCAGTGATAAAAAAACAGTAGTTTAGATAAAGTCAGTTATCTGACTGATCGATGTTTTTAAATCAGAATACAGAACTACTAAAGACTATCTTTAAAGGGCACTATTCAGTAATTTTTCATTTACATTATTAAACTTCAGGGCTCAAGGTAACCAGTTTATTGACACTGTTTGCAATAGTCTACTACTATTTTGTGTTCCTGTAAGGTAATTTTTTGTGTTAAGTTATACATATTTAAACAGAATAACATAACTGATTTTGCTGCTGACTGTTAACTTCATCTAAATTTCTTTTTACAGTTTCAAATAAGATATCAGCTGAAGTTCATGCGCCAATTATTTTTTTATAGAGTTAAGATAACTCTGTTAATGGTTACCAGAAGTTTCTACATGATAATCAAAATTACTAATAGGATGTCTAACAATGATTATTTCAAAATTACAAAACAATTAATATGCACCCAGATTCTGCAGCTGTGAAATGACATTCACTGAGAAAATTTAAATAGACCATTTCCAATCATCTACCACACTGTCTGGATAATCCACATTAAACATTGCATTTGTTGCTGGGCAAAAAGTGCAAAAGAGTTGATAGTGAAAAATTGAAAGGCAGCATTTATAAATGAACTGATTGTAAAGGAATATGATGTAGTTATTTTGCTTATTACAAATGTTGGTGGGAATTATACGTGTTCAATAGAAATATTCTCATATTAAACAAATTTATTATCTAACAGTTTTTACTTTGGTATACTTCATAAGCATTAGAAAAAAATCTACATTTATCTGTTACGTGCATATTCTACACTTTATCACTGTGATTCTGAAACAATCTAGCCACTCTATAGGTTTATAAATAACTTTCTAAAAACTTTATTGCAATAATTTAAACATTTTAATAATTATTAAAAATTATATAAATAAAACCACTACAATGTATAAATAACTTGCTGTTAAAATATCTAAAAAGATATTCAGTGCATTAAGACTCATAAGAGTGATAAAAATGAAATATATGGACAAGTAATGATAAAAAAAAACTGTGATGCAAACGGCTTATTATTTCTTTCAATAATCATACATTACAAATTTTCAATTAACATCAATAACTGGGACTTTATACAGAATTATAACTTGAAAGGAGCATGAAGATAAGTTCACAATTTAAAGAACAGTTGTCTTTTTATTTCCATGAATAAAAAATATATAGAGAGAGGTTAAAAGAAAATCTAACTGCACATTCTGGATACCAAAAATAGTAATACAAAAATGTAAATAAACAAGAATAAGGATAAAAGTCATAACATTTGAAAATAAATAATAAAATATATGCATGACTTCACTGTAAATACCACAGAGTACTACACTCATACTAATTTCAAAAACATGAGCATCCAGTAACAATAAATAATAATTCTAAATGCAAGTGTATATGTGAATTTATGTAAATAAACAGCATATTTAAATAACTTGAATTATAATTAATTTATACATTCTATTCTAATATTAAATTTCATACATGATTATTTTTTAAAACATTAATATCAACTAAGGAAGGACAGATTAGAGAATTTTATATAGAATAAATTGGTAGAGAATTCTTAAAAAAATCTCATCTAACTCTGGCTAAAATATGTTACGCTGCTGTAGATTTCCTTTTAAATCTAAATACTGATATAGAACATGTCCTACAATGGTTTCAAAGTTAAAGATTTGACAGATTCTTCATATGTTGAAATAAAATGAGCTCTATCTGGATTGAGGGCATCAAGAAGGAACATATTCCAATATACTGAACCAAGGTAGCAATTATTTGAATGAGGTGATGAAAATTTGAGTTTTTCACCTCAATTATTCATTACAATCTTTTATATTCAAGGATAGTAAGAATTTTCAATACTGAGATGAAGTTAAATCCTATACATAGTACATTTTGTAGCATACAAATGGATCTGTATACATCTATCAGGAGATTACCAACGTTCAGAAATAAGGAAAGATAAAAAGCAATATGGCTCTACTACAAAAATACAGTATTTGTTTAAATACAATCATCAAGAATTCTATAATCAACATGTTCTGCAGCAGGACACTGGTGTACAGGACACCATTTACAATAAGAAATAAATAGAATTTAATAATGTATCATTCAATATTTGCAAGCTGAACAACTATTGAAGAATATGAATGCTTACATATTAACTGAAATATTTTAGCAAGAATACTACAAGACAGTATTGACATAGGAGCATCTTAAGATATAAATAAATTTATTTTTTCATCCTAAAACTTAAAACCAAATGTAATTTACCAAAAATTACAATTTTATGCGATGTTTAATTATAATCAGTATGAAGTGTAAATTGGAAGATACATTTAATGTATACATTTAAAATCTTGGGGTTTTGTTCTACAATTCTAAAAGAAATTTAAACATTAACCAATTTAAATGCAATTCATGGTGTCATCTGCGATTACTTTCTTATTGATATAAATTCACAAATGAAGGTCAAAGGTATTGGAACCTGAAAATTCAATTGTTGAACCCATGTATTTAACAGTAAATAATAAGCTTCTTTATTAGACTTGTTATTGCTGTCCCATTCAGTTTCTGAAATGAATATCTGCAGTTCTAATGATCATCCTTTTATTAAAAAAGGGTTGCCAGTTGTCAGTTAACATATCTCAATCTATTGTGTTGCTGGAAAGTGATGAACGGTTGCTTACATTTTTGTACGATCATGGTGTTCTTCCAAAATTTAAACAGTACTCTGATTTTGAAAATATTATGTGTTTAGAGCAGAAAAATGACATTTTTTGGTGCAACAAAAGGCTCCAAATAGTAAATGCACATAAGAGAAAAATTACAAAACAGGGTAACAAGTGAATAACACAATTTACATGTATTTAACAATTGGGTACATGGTTTAACAATTTTAATTTAACAAAGTAATAAATCTGTTGATTAGTTGCTGAACACAGACTTTTCAAAGTGATTGGGTAGTTATACAATGGTACCAAACAGCTGGACCCACAGGAAAACAACCTCCACTCGTTGTCTTCCAAATCATTGGATGATGACTTTTAAGGAAAGAATTTCCCAAATACTTGACTGCTGATACTAAATAGTAGATTATATTTGAAATGCAAGAAAACGGGGATAATATATATAAAAAATAAAAGTAATAGGAAGAGATTGCATAAACTGAATCCAATTACCAAATTTTCATTTTGCTACATTTTTAATACTAAACATTTAAATCTGTACAATTAAACAAAATTACTTTTTATAGCGACAAATTTTTGGTAAACCGATTATCAAAATATGCCATAAGAAACTTTTGATTTTAAAAATGCATTTTTTCATTTCTGTTTGTTTACTGTATTATGAACGTTTTACAATAATTTTATGAAATCAGGTCAGTATAGAAAACCAAAGAAAAAATGTTCTTCATATTTGTAAAAAACGTTTTGATTTTATGACAAATCTTTTATTAATTTGTTTTATGCAAAAGTATTTTTATTTTTAAGTTTCATGTAATCATTGAACATTTAATTTCCTCCTTTTTTTCTAAAGAGAATATAATTTCAATTATACTCTAAAAATTTTTTTTCTAAAAATGTGTTGTATTATTTTGAATGCTGAAATATGGCTTTTGACTAAACAGAATCTACGTTTCAAAGTTCATTTCTACTTAGCTTAAAATAAACATTATATTCTAATTATATTAATCATATTAATTATATTCTAATCAGTATATTCTAATTAATATATACCATCTAAAATTATTTTCTACTTGAAATTAAGGAGATTTCAATTTTTTAGTAACTATTATTTTAATGTCAAAAATTAAATTTTAAGCCTGCAAAAACCTAACCATTCATACTAAATTCTAAGTTTATCGAGCCGCTTAGATTTATTTCTTTAAAGTAATTTAGTTATTGATCTTTGTATGAACTTAATGCAAAAAAATTTGTTAAATGGTAAAAGAAAATTATAAAACTCCTACAGATCATATTGCACTATAAGGCTGTTTGAGTGAATTCCTATAATGATTACTGAAGAAATATATCTAACAAACCATTCAACTGAATTTAATTTATTGTCATGTGAGATGAATTTTTTTAGTAAATGAAAAAACCAACTCTGGCTACGATTTGAATTTGTACCCAGAAACTTTTTAAATTAAGACATAATTAAAAAAATAATTTGTCAAGAACAAAAAAAACCTGACAATATTTTAATTTTACTAACTAAGAATTACTATGAATAGGGATGTTAGAGATAAACACATATAAGATGTGATGGTATAAGTATCTATACAGCTACAGGTTCCAAATGGTGACATTTTGTTACCAATATAGTCTTGTTGCAAATCACTTGTCTAACAGTTGATTTTCAAAGTTGAAGGTTATGAGGTTCAAATCCTATTAAAAGTTAATTACTTTTATATGGATTTGAATACTAAACAGTGGATAGTGGTGTACTTTGGTGGTTCGGGTACAATTAACCACACGTCTCGAGTAAGGTCGGCCTGAGTACACAAGTCTACACCTCATTTACATGTCATACATATCATCCTCATCTCACTGTACATGGTGGGAGGGGGTTGCTTACTGTTCTATCGTTGAACAGACTGGATATAATAAGGTAAATAATAATAATGACATAAAAAAAAAATTCCCTTTTGGCACACTGGAAGGCAAAGGTAGATTTCACCAGTACTAAGTAGGAGATAAAAAAGATTTTCACCTTAAATAAAAAAACCTCAAATTTACTCAATATGACAATAGTTTCATGTGAAAAAAGTTTCATGTGAAAAAAGTTTCATGTGAAAAAAGTTTCACGTTTAGCATACAACAAGCCCCATCTTCTTATAATTCCAGCAACATTTTGGTCATCCCTTGCCGTAAGAGTGGTCATATCAAAAATTGTTTCAGACAAAAGTTTTAGGTAATGTTCAGAGGACTAACGACCACTTTAAACCGATTTGATGCTGTGCCTAATAAGGTAGGTATGATTTTTTTGTCTTCAAAATCCCGTGTTTTCCACCCCTGGGTCAATGGTTGGTGATATCAAAAAACTTTAGGTCCTTATTCAGAGAATAGTAGGGACTCTAAATGAATTCAATATTTCAGTTAAGAAGAAAGTTATAGCAATATTTCGTTTTTTTGAAAAAGCCTCCCCATTTCCACCCGCATGGTCTGATTTTGGCTGCTAACTCAACTGAGATTTTTGGACGACTTATTTTTAAGGCACAATTTGAAATTGATTGGCCCAAAATTTTGACAGTTATTCATGTCCACAAGAAAGTGAAATATATATATAAACCTTTGAGTTGACGGTGGTTTTGGAGTCTGGGGGATGTGAAACACGAAGATATGTCGAAACTTTAGAGAAGTCAAATCATGGTACCCATTCCAATGATCTAAATCTACCTAATAAATACATATAATCTTAAAAATTCTAATATGTTTACTTGAAAAATTATTTATTCTCATTTAATTAATTGTGTTAACTAATCAATTAAAAAATCAATGATATCAAATAATTAAAAACAAATAAGAAATCAAATTATGGAGGCCTACCTTGAGAAAGTTTGGTCAGCAAACTGTTTCACTCTAAACAGTTGTTTCTTCATTCTTAATGGGCAGAGAAGATATCAAACAAACATTGGTTGCTACAAATATGTCATTGCTACTGCACCTACAACACAAAAATTAAATAAAAATGTATTAGAAAACCTATTTAAAGAAAGAGAGAGTTGATAAAAAAACACATCTAAATAACCTTCCATAAAAAATATAAACTTAATATTTAGATAAAAATTATCAACATGTAAAAATATTATTTAAAAACTAAACATTATTATAAAACAACTGCTAACTGGTGATTTATTCATCATATATTAGTCACAGATTGAAGATAATTAATCACATATAACATAATAATAATTATTATTTCTGTTTTTAAACAATAAATTGTAGTACAAGATAAGATGGTAAGTCCTTCTCATCATAAGTTAGCTTATTAGGGAGGAATTCAAAGAATTAAAAAGAATTCAAACAGTAGTTAATAACAAAAAAAATAAATTGATTTAATTTCACACACACACACACGTAGTATATATTTTTTATACAGTTAATAACGATTTAAAATTTTAAATAAAATATAAATTATTAAATATAACACAATAAAGTAATCTTTCATCATTTTATAAGTCATCAGTTAATCAATAACTACACACAACCATTTTTTTTTTTTTTTGGCATCCAATTTGAGATGAACCAGATGACCGATTGCAGCTGTTCACGTATTTTTATAATTCTCTAATAATGCTTAATCTGAACCCGAAATCAGAATCTGAGTTTTTGTTAACTAGAATCAGACAATGAAATAGTTCATAAAAATAATAATTAATTGGAAAAATAGTGTAGTAGAAAAAAATCATTATAGCATTAATTGTTTACAATTTCAGTTTACAAGAAAACAAAAATTAAAAATTTTATTAAGATAAGACAAAACAATGTATCACATAAGATAGATAAAAAAATAATCTGGCAGAGTAGTGAGAAAATATAAATAGAAACTATAGTATAATAAAAATAAACAACAGTAAGAGACCAGTTATCAATGAAAACTGTAAGATTTTCCAAACGAACATTCTTATTATTATTATTATTACTACAGTTCTCTCAATTATTAATTAATTTGTAACAAAGTCATCTGTAACTTCTATGTATGCTAAGTTAATGTAATTCATTTATCTTGTGTTTTAGCAGTTTTAGGGCACACTTTATTTTTTTCAATTATTAAAAATTTTGTTTTTCTGTCATTTTGGGGTCTTACACTTGATTTAAAAAAATTGATATTTATATATTTTAGTAAACCTTACATTAGTGTGTTTAAACCAACTTGATAGCTTAACACTGTTATTGCACAATGATTACAAAATTTTAATTTTGGCTGCCAATTTGAGGAGAACCTGACGATGACCAATCGTGGCCATTTGTTTATTTTTGTAATCCTCTAACAATGTTTAATTCGAATCCAAAATCAAAATCCGACAAAAAATGTTCATACACATAGCCTGTATACTGAATCAATGATGAATTGTTTGTAAAAAAAAAGCCAAAAAAAGATTAATACAAAAGTTAATGAATAAATATACAAAAAAAAATAAAATAAAAATTAGAGCTGGAATCTCATACAAACATTTGAGTATGCTCTCATAATGTATAAATAAATAAGTAATACCAAGAGTAGATATAGAACAAAGATAACAAACTTCCATTGAATATTTATTTTTATTCCTTCAGTATAAAAGAAATAAAAATCATTTCTTAATAAGTGTGAAGCAACATAAACCAAAAATAGATTGTTCACTAATAACAATAATAATAAATAATCACTAAAATCTGAGGGAAGGTAATTCACATTAAATGTATGTAGACAATTTTTTTTCTCTCCTCAAAATTATAAAAAATACTTAGATTTATTTTGATAGATAACCTCTTTTAACAATCATAATAAAATGTTTAAAAACATATTTAAAATAAAAAAAAAACAGAAAAAATACAGATAAGAGAATTAAAATATAGTAACAGATACTCAAATCTATTAATAATAATAATAATAATAAATTTTTAATCAGTTCAGAGGTTGACATAATTATCATATAACTAATGACAAAAAAAAGAAGGAATTAAAGTCCTAAACAATTAAATGATATTACCAGGAAAAGTTAGATAAGCGTAAGATAAAACAAATAATTTGTCTTTCTGCCCCTCATTCATTCTCTCAGGAAACTATACTTGCTTAAACTTTGGCTCCTGTCAATATCTTATACAAAAAAAGGAATACTTTTTGAAATATATACTCGGTCCATGTACTACATAGACACACACGCATGACACAAACATTTGAACGAGAAAAATAAGTATCTATTTCATGTTGAAAGAATTCTTATTAATATAAAACATGGAATTTATAATTAGAAACTCTTAAAAATATCAATACTGATGTTGCACTTGTGAAAAAAATCATGAACAAAAACAAAGGAAGAAATAAAAAATATGGGAACTTACATCCAATTAGATGGATATCAGTATATCCATATCTGATGTCAGTACATCAGAGTTATTTGTATTTTGAAAAGAGCAAAGACATCCACAAAAACATATGAAATATACAGTACAATTATGCAAATAAAAGAAAAATTAACTGATTAAAAGTACTGTATTTTACAGATTTTTTTTTATAAAATAATTAATATTTTATATTTAAAAAGTAGCCTCAGACTACAAACAGTAGTGCAGAAGGACCCAATTTATTCAACGAGTGGAACATGAGATATAACTGCTTCATCCACAGAAAATAAATATTCATATTTTAGTTTAAATCAATAAATTCAGGTCAAATTTGATTCACCTCAGAACTTGACCAAAATATCAATGAAGAAATGCTAAGTAGATAATCTCATGATTAAGGATACACCAAATAGTAATTACCATGTAAATGCCCACAAAATTGGATGGATAGACCCACACTGATTTTACAACAAAAAAAGATTAGGAGGCTGAAGGTTTTACATTTTGAATATCAATTAAGAGGATATGGATGAAAGAATATTAATTGTTTCTAAGGAAATACTGAAGCAAGAAAATTTTGTAGCAGAATTCTGGAAAGAAAAATTGATGGGATAATACTGAGGGAGCCTGTCTAATTAATTACATATTAGGAACTACAGGTGGGCAGGAATTAACTCCCTATTTAAAATTGTTTATAACTATTTTAATACTCAACCAATTTTCATGAAACAAAAAGCATTTTGTTTCATGATTCTTACAATGGTAGAATTTATTAAGACCATAAGAACTTGCCACTTGAAACTAATGGACACAGGTTTTTATCAGATATTAGGAGACACGGTCAACCCTCAACATCCAGGACGCAAGAAAATGTGCAAGTGTGGTTCAGGAAATGTTCACTTGAAGTCCTCAGAAATCACAAAGACAGGCATCTTGCAAAAGTGGTTTAAGCCGACACACAATCCAAACTATTCTGAAGAAAGAGTTGCATTTTCACTACATTACTGCCAAGAATTATCACCAGAAGCCTGTGATCATTGGTAGGAATATGGGGAGATGATGCTTGCTTGGTATGAAGACTGATCCAATATTTTTGGTAATATCCAGTGGTGAGATGAAGCTGTGTTTCATTTTGGGGGTTTTTTAACTGGCACAATTATTAGTGGGCAACAGAGGACCTGAGCATATATGAGGGTGGAGAATTGGAGGAGTGAATTTGCCAAGTTCTTGGAAACGTAACGCTGGATAATCTGCAGAAGTCTGTCATAAATATTTATTACAAAAATTTTAATGTAAATAAAACTTCATACCTTAGCCTACTTCACTACATAATCACTGTTGACACTGCAAAATTCGTAAGTTATCAGCCAAAAACTTCTTGAACAGATGTAAGTTACTCAGACCTAAGCCCAGACTGTATAGTGAATGTCCCATCCAAACTTTCCCTGGCAAATAACATGTCACAGTTGTCTTGTCACCGATTTTGGATAGGGCAGTATACTTTTTGAGATACTTCAAAAATAGTCTAGTAAAGTAACTGTTATTCCTTAAAAGATTAAGTTGATCAGAAATAATCAAACCGATCTTAAAAGCTGCAGTCATCAACTTCCACCTGGTGCAGAGATTTTTCCTAATACTTTCGTGATTTATTCCGTCGGCGACTGGAATAATCCGGAATGCGATTAAGATAAAGTATTCATTTTTCATTTTCGGTAACCACTGAACAGGGGAATTCATCATATTTTTCTCTCTATAAGTGATAAAAATTCCAACACTGACACCATTCGCATTTATTTTTGATCTTACATATATACAAGATTACCGAAGTAAACAATCTTGTGGTCTAAATCTGGAGGACAACTTTAATAAGAATTGGTTCAGAAACATCGGTCTAAAAAATCGTGGATTATAACTAGACCGTTTTTGATTTCACAAATATGCTGCTTCCTCAAGTCAATAGAGGTCAAAAATTGTAATTTGATTGTAAATGACCGATTGTAAATGACAGAAAAATATCTTGACAAACCGATAAACTCTGAGTCACACTGGTGCGCCAACGTTCATAAAAGTAATTACGGAACGAGTCTCACTTTTAAAACAATCAATCCTCGGAAATGCACTTTAAACTTTCAACTAATTAATATTTAATAATAAAAAAAAAAATTTATAATTTTGAAACTAAAAATTTTATATACAACAAAATCAATAGAATAAAACAAACAAGGGAAGATCATCAACATATAAAAAAATAATTTATTTACAATATATATATATACACAATCCTCAGGTGGGTGGAACATTTAAGATCAACTGGAAACATGAATAAGAAGCATAAAGGCCCGAGATGCAGTGTAGCGAGACCGGAAAACATAACAAGGTGTCATAACTGTGCAACAATTAAAAGTGACATATTTTGCTGCATCCTAGGACTTTGCTTACAGAATGCAAGCGATTTTGGGACCGTAAATAAGCAAAACCTACGTTACTGAGCTACTGAACATCCACAACATCATTCATCAGCGTCCTCTGTACTCTCGAGTGACAAGTCTGTTCGTTCTTTTGGTATTATCGGACCGTATTATTTGAGGAAAATGGCGTTAATTTCACTGTTAATTTGGCTCTATACATTCACATCTTCAGGCCAGAACTGCTAAGACGCTTTAAATCGCTTTAAAAGACGTTTGGTTCCACCATGATGGTGATACAGCACACACCGCTAATGACTTAATGGCAGTTCTTCGACGCATGTTTCCTGGACACATCTCACGTTTTGGCATGTTCCGTGACCTACAAGATCCCCCGACTTAGTGTTATTATTTTCTGTGGGGGTACCTCTAAAGCCGTGTCTAAAACCACAAACCCCGCAATTTGGACGAGTTAAAAAATGCAAAAATTCAAGAAATTGCTACCATTTCTCCAGAAGTGTTGGCCCGTGTGATGAAGGATTTTGAGAGCTGCATTCAAATTGATGGACGTTACCTCGGGAACATCATTTTTCATAAATAAAGTAAACATAATTATATTGGCATAGCATGTTTTGAGCTTTGATTTCGTGCCAATAAACATAATGCAATTTTAAGATTAACCGAGTATTGCTTATTTAAAAATCGTCCTTCTCCAGTGTGTCCCTGTATTATTTTTTTGCAATTATGTTAATCGTCACTATAATTATACAAACTAAATGAATTCTTTCATTTCTACAACCGTAAAATAAAGCAACGAACATCTCGTGTGCACAGTCTAGTCATTTAAATATTTTAAACATTTCACTGTATCATCATAAATGAAGCATCACACAACACACACACAAAATCATCACCACTCAACACTCACGCACGACGGCACAATAGCCGACAAAATTGCAGCATAAATTACAGTCAATCAAGTTATTACAAAATAACTATGCTATCAGCACTCCAATTATTTAATGGAGATAAATCATTGGGAGGACAAATATCATGGCCCAAAAGTCCACGATAGCATTGTTAAATAAATGTTCCAAGTTCGGAATGAATTAATTAAATGAACACTCAATAATAATAAATTTAAAAGTGAAATGTAATAAAACAATCATAACAGATTAATATTATTACCTTCGATAAGGTCATAGTTATTTTAAATAATCACAAATTACGTGTTTTACTTTTAACAACCTTTTTAATGATTAATAATTTATTTTTAAAATAACTACACATTCTTAACGTATAACAATCAATATTTCATAAACAAACGTATCAACACTCCCAAAGCTTTTCATTAAAAACAAATCATAATAATATTATTCTATAATTACATGACGAATAATTAAAATTTTATTTTATTTACATATTTATAATGCAGTAATAACCGATTAATGTAAATAAAATTCTTTAACAACAGTGAAAATCAATTTTTTGTAATAGACATTTTATTTTCCGGTTCATAACTAAAGTATCCTAATTCGTTTTACAGCAACTTCGTAGCTGAACGACTCTCTTTAAAATAAAATTATCAGCAGTTGTATTATTTTGTTTCCCAATTATTTATTAATGTAAAAAAATATATTTTATCAAAAATTCAACCAAATTGACTATACTCGTACTTCTAAGAAGAAATGTCCTATTAGAAATTTAACAATTATTCATTTATTCGTAGAACTTATTAAATTTAAAATTTCTAAATAATAATTAGTTCAATTTGGAATTATTTACTCTTTATGAAATGGACTGAAAGATAATTTTTAAAACTAATTTCGGTCGTTAAATGCGCAACAGAAACAAATTGGGGGTCGCGAAATTATCCTACAACGTTTTTCAAGTGATAAAAGACGATTATTGTAGAGGTTTTAGCGCAACCATAAACAAAAAACCGTTTTCACAGAGGCAAGACGTGGCGATAGGGATTAATATTTTCATTGTTTATGTGACTAAATTTCAATATTCACTTTGACGAGCAAGCCATAACGTCTCTAAATATTCAGTAAGAATTGTAGTTGTAACGTTTTATATAGACATTTCGATGGGCCGGTCGTGAATCTCAACCGGTAACTTAGCAGCTGCAATAACCATTTCAGTAAATGGATTCAGTACCCATCTCTTCGAGGAATCAAAATTTATCTTCGAGAAAATGCTTCGCCAACTGGATTTTTAGCACAGGCAAATGCATCTTCATGCTGTCCAAGCTGTGGTGAATAATAGTGCCTTCTTTCATCCAAACTTTTCTCAATATAATCCGAAGTGAGTGGAAAATATCAACATTTTTGCTTTGAAAGCTAATAATCCAGATATCAAGCTTCTTAATGAAAGCATGAACTTGGTGTCATTAATAAAATGTTTCTATCACGTCCTTGTAAATTCACATCAAACAGCCTCCTGTGCAATGGTCGAATTTTAATAAAATTAACCATTTTTACAGCTTTACAAATAATTTGAGATTTTCCGGCATATGTTTTGTGGCAAAAGCATGTCGGTGAAGGAAGCAGTGGGTCCATTCCGCCCTGGATATAAGACAATCAGGCTTTCATTGGAGAGGACTTAAAAGCAAACAATGCACTGTCGCTTCCCATCCGAAGAGGTAAAACCATACTTTAAGTAACTGTCATTGTATAATCTTGTTTTTTTACCAATCGATTCACTAATGTAGATGGCTCACTTCGTTTCTCACAAATTTATCCATTTTGCATAAGAATCAAAATTGAAATAAAGAAACAATTACACAGTTTGACCGCAGACTAAAATACTCGCATCTAAATTATTATTATTATTTTCAATGATACCACGTTTTTAAAAACTTAAATAAAGGCATCAGATGCACACTACGCATTCAAAACAAAACTGACATTATGGAACGGAACGCAAAGGTAGCTAAAGATTTATGTATCTCTCTACAAAATAGAGATACCGCCACTAAAGGTGGTTCGTCTAACACTGCGAGAGGCCTCTTCCTTACGCCTTGCAGCGTAGGATCCTCACTGCAGACGTCTCCGAGACTCAGCAGCGCTCTCAAATAGTCTGCGCGCCTGTGCTACACCCACTTCCGATACGGTTTTTATGCCTGCATCGTAGGGAAGTGTGGTATTTCTAACGAACCACGGTGGCCTAAAAATTGTCCACAACGCGGTTTTTGGATGGCCTCCAGCTTTTTCTGGAGCGAGGAGCATAACAATGTTCCCCATGCCTGGTGGGCGTAAATCAGAATTGGTACGATGTAAAGCCGATATATGAGTATTTTAGTCTCCAATGGAGGTGGCTTGTGCATTTAAGTACTGGGTATATAGGGAGGCTCTAGCGGCCTTTGCCCTCTGGGTCACATGCTGTACATGCTCTCCTTTTTCTTTATTTTTCCTGTTTAGCCTCCGGTAACTACCGTTTAGATAATTCTTCAGAGGATGAATGAGGATGATATGTATGAGTGTAAATGAAGTGTAGTCTTGTACATTCTCAGTTCGACTATTCCTGAGATGTGTGGTTAATTGAAACCCAACCACCAAAGAACACCGGTATCCACGATTTAGTATTCATATCCGTGTAAAAATAACTGGCTTTACTAGGACTTGAACGCTGTAACTCTCGACTTCCAAATCAGCTGATTTGGGAAGACGCGTTAACCACTAGACCAACCCGGTGGGTTTGTACATGCTCTCCTAAGGTAAGCATTTTAAACCACAACTACTCCTAGATAACTGAATTTCGTCCCAAAGGGAATTTTCTCCCCTCAGTTTTCAAACTGTCTGACCGAAGCGCGTCGCTTGTATGTGACTAGCACGGCCACGGACCTTTCTCCGATGACTCTGTAGTACAGGCAATTTGTCATCAAAATAGGGCGTATTTGAAAATCTTTACCTACCGATTGATCTGTTGTCCATGCGTTTTTCTCTGAATCTTGCATTTTAGAGAAAAGTTTTTCAAACAAAAAATGTAGAGGACATTCTCCTCTACAATTAATGTCTGTGAAGTTATGCAGTATAATTTGAAATTGAAATACTAGGTGGCGCTGAAATTGTAAAGTTGTTTTCGGTTTTTTCACCGGAAAAAATTGTTTTTCGTCTGTATTGGATTTGGAAAAGTTGTTGAAAGTTGAAAACAGACATCTTTTATTCAAACAATTTTCTTGTACGATTTAGCATTCCAGAGTTAAAGCAGTGCAATGGCAACGCAGCGGTCCTATTGTTACTGTAGCCGGGGAGATCGGCATTGTTCAGCGACTAGACCGGTTTCGAACACGTGCCCATTTACAACATTTTCTCACTTTCACAAGCTACAGCTCCAAAGTCGTACAAGAAAACTGTTTAAATAAAAGTTGTCTGTTTTTTTGAGATTAACAACTTTTCCAAATGCAATACAGACGAAAAACAATTTTTTCCGGTGAAAAAACCGAAAAAACACAGTTTTTTTACAATTTCAGCGCCACCTAGTATTTCAATTTCAAATTAAACGGCATAACTCCAAAGACATTAATTGTAGAGGAGAATGTCCTCTACATTTTTTGTTTGAAAAACTTTTCTCTAAAATGCATAGATTCAGAGAAAAACGCATGGACAAAAGATCAATAGGTAGGTAAGGATTTTCAAATAAAAATACAAATCGACTGTACTACTGATTCTCCATATAACGAGCCACTGACGTTCTGCAATCCCTTACGTCTCTTTTATAGTGCTGAGAGCACGACGTGTTGAAACGTATCATATGTATGCTCAAACATGATGCTATCACAGCGAATATTATGCAACCAGACAAATTACAAGGAGCACGCACACAAAGTTGGAACCTGTAAATTGCTCATGTTTGTACACTTCATAAATGCATTTCATACCCGTTAGATTGGGTTGTGGTTGGGGGGTCGCAAAATATTCAATATATATATAATTTCTTTTTTTTACTTTTTGAGGGTCGTGTAAGCGAAAAAGGTTGAAAATCACTGGTGTAGAGTGCAATCTATTATTTCACTTATGTTTGGAACTAATGCAGAACGTTCCAGTGTACGGTGGGTTAGTAAAACCGCTACTAATGGACGATACACTTCGGTACATATCGTCGTCTGTCTCCGGATACAAAGAAGGGTAAGAAGTGTCAATAAAAATAAAGATAATATTATAAATTAAGAATCTGATATTAAATAATATAGAAATGTGTTGTGCTAATCACATTCAATGAACTCAAGGACACAGCCAACCAATAACAAGTAGAGCATGTTGTTTATATCAGTTACAACCATAACGTGAAATATACTTTAGCGCATTTGATCCGGTACTATTATTAATACATACTGTAGAAAGCTCTAAAATAATTTTTTTTTTTTTATTTGAATACAGATGATATAGAAAAGATCATTTATACTCTTAGTAGGGTCTAATTGGAACAAGATAAGCAGAAATACCGCTACAAGTTTTAATAATTAAAATCAAATGTAATGCCTACAACATTATTGTAAATAAAAAAATCTATATATACACGCATCTAATGATCCTTTAAATAAAGATATGAAAATTTAATTAAGTCATAAAAGATATATCTATATATATAAAAATGTTAAGTTCGTTTGTGTACGCTTCAAAAACTCTAAATGTTCTGCACCGATTGAGCTCAAATTTTATCACGATATATAACCCGCATCAAAGATTGTTTACATCTATTTTTAATAAATCTATCTATCTATTTTTAATTTGTACAGTTTTTTAATAAATAAGAGACTAATAAATAAGATGGAAATGTAAACAAAGGAAAACCAATCAGATCAATGCAAGATGGCCGCTGTCAAACACAACGACCAATCACAAAGAGCCCGTATGGGCGTTGCCAATGTAAACAAAATCACAACCTAATTACGTAACAAATTTCTTTGAATTATATTTAACAGCTAAAACATCTGTATTTTATTTTAAAAAAACACCAAAACAAAAAGAAAAGCCACCAAGAAGGATGACTTACAGTAAATAAATTAAATCACCCAACTTTCTTATAGCCCAGATAGATTTAAGACTATGCAAACAAAAAAAATCGAAATAACCAAATACACAGAAAATAATATCCCTACATAATGACCAAAAAATCCTTTGTTAGGTTAAATATTCACTTTTGTCTGAATTTACAGAAGGCATATACAACGAAGCATTGATAAATATTGAAGACAAGTGCTTAGCTAATGCAAATAAAGTTCTTAGTCAATTAGGAATGCCAGCACCCACCCGAGCTGCGATTGCTTCATTTGATATGGATTTACGCCGTGAACAGAGTTACAACATTGGTGATCTTCAGTCATATGTCCAATCAAACATTCCCAAACTAACACGTGAACAGAAAGGCATTTATGATCGCTTTATGCAAATGATAAATGACGGAGTTGGGGGGACCTTCTTCTTGGATGCGCCAGGAGGAACTGGGAAAACATTCTTCATTAGATTGATTCTAGTAACGGTTCGATCAAAAAATGACATAGCTAGCTCTTGCTTCGTCTGGAATAGCTGCGACATTGTTACCAGGTGGAAGGACTGCGCATTCAGCTCTGAAGTTGCCATTAAACATGCAAATCATCGAGATTCCCACGTGCAATATTTCCAAAGCATCCTGTATAGGAAAAATATTACAAAACTGTAAACTCATTGTTTGGGATGAATGCACGATGGCACATAAAAAATCACTTAAAGCTCTTGATCGATCGTTACGAGATTTGCGTGGAAAGGTTCAACCGTTCGGGAATGCTTTGATATTGCTCGCAGGAGATTTTAGGCAAACATTGCCTGTAATTTCTCGATCAACACCAGCAGACGAAATAAATGCTTACCTGAAATATTCAACACTGTGGCGACACGTACGTATATTGCAGTTGACTACGAATATGCGTGTCCAGTTGCAGAATGATCCATCAGCTGAGGTATTCTCACGACAGTTACTGGACATTGGAAACGGACAGCTGCCAGTGGATGAGATGTCTAGACGAATATCATTTCCTGATAATTTTTGTAATTTAGTAACATCGAAAGAAGAACTGATCGAAAAACTATTCCTGGCATTCAAATTAATCATAGAAATAACGATTGGCTCAGTGAACGAGCTATCCTTGCCGCAAAGAATAAAGATGTCTATTAACTTAATAATGTTATTCAATCCAGCATTCAAAGTGATGAAATGACATATAAGTCGATAGACACCGTTGTGGAAGCAGATGAAGTAGTTAATTATCCAACGGAATTTTTAAACTCACTTGATCTGCCAGGGATGCCACCACACATATTAAAATTGAAAATAGGTGTGCCAATTATCCTGTTGCGGAATATTAGTCAGCCAAAACTCTGCAACGGCACGCGACTTGCAGTTAAGAAATTGATGAATAACGTAGTGGAAGCAACGATTTTAACGGGGCCTTTCAAAGGTGAAGATGTCCTCATTCCTCGAATATCCATGATCCCGACCGATACATCATTTCAATTTAAAAGATTGCAATTCCCAATTTGATTGGCATTTGCAATCACAATCAATAAAGCTCAAGGTCAATCTCTAGAATTGTGTGGTTTAGATTTAGATGCGGATTGCTTTCTCACATGGACAACTGTATGTGCGTGTTCCTGAGTCGGCAAACCAGATAGCCTTTATATCTACGCAGACAGTGGAAAAACAAAAAAAATATTGTATATCCACAAGTATTGCAAAATTAAACTTCTATGAAACGTATGCTTTGTTTTGTTTCTCATTTCTCATCCATGCAACCACAATGTGCCACAGCGAAGTGTAGCGGGTACAGCTAGTTTATAATATAAATTAATGTTTAACTTACTGATACGTATAGGTAACCGGAAGTCTGGATTAACAATAAAATGGAAAACATTGTTACAAACTCCTATAAGCCCATAAATAAAGATAAAATTAGTTTATGATATATTGGAGTTACTTGTACCTGAAAAATGTTGTAAACCCAATTATAAATACAGTATAAGGTATTAATCGGCTCTAATGGTTACGACATCTTCATTATATACCTAATGAGGGTAAGACCTATGTCCATAAAACAAAAAGGGGTAAAATAAAAAGATGCATGAAAAATTTATTCCTTGGAGCAGCTACATAACAGCTTCATCTGGAGGAAATTTCACTGTCCAAGAAAATTTAGAAATTCCACGAACGAGGTCCTACATTCTTTGTTTATGTTTTAAGAAAAAATGATTTCATATCAATTTGAAAGACCTATATTTAAAAAAAAAAATACAAATTTAGTGTATTAACCTATTTAACATGAAAAAAAAATTATTTAATGAAATTTTATATTAACGTTCATACGTAAATTACTTCGAAAATTCAAAATAGGTAAGTCGATTGTCATTGGCTGAATAAAAAAAAAAAAGAATTTGTAATTTTAATAAGTAATATTGTGATGAAATTGAAAATTCTTTTAAATTAAATGCAGTAAAGAGTAAAGCAATGTAATGAGGAACAAGTAGAAACCTGCTGAAAATACTGCGAAAAGAAAAAAAAGGTATTGTGAAATAAGTGTAAACAGAAGTAGGTTTATGGTATCTACATTATGAATATTTTTATTCTGTGTAATCTGTTTTGTTTACATTTTAGCAAAGAAAAAGCAGATGATAAAAAAGTTACGTAAAATTTATTCCTCAAAACGAAAACAAAAATGACTCATTATTTACTTTTTAATCTCTTATTTTCACTGCATATTTATTACATTACTACATTATAAATATATTTATAATAGCTATGCTCTCATCAGCCGAAGGATGATAAGAAATTAGTAAATATTTGTTTGTCTTGTATTAACCTATACTCTATTTACTACTTCAAACAAAAATATCCTCCTGTAGTAGTACCTAGTTATCCAAACTATTTTGCATATTTTTTTTTTGTAATTCATCAATGATCACAAATAAATTATTATTAGAAAATAAATGTTATTAAAGATATCGCTTTAAAGTTATAGAAGTTACACATTTCTTCATATAATGTTATGTTAGTGTAATATCTAATAAAACCTACGGTAGATATTATTACTGTTATAATGTCTTTTTCTGACTAACAATAATTGAAAGTTGGAGTACGTCATCCAGTTTGGTATACGAGGTCTTCTCAGAAAATAACCCAACTTCATTTTTTTAATCTTTATTATTAATTTTACAGATAACTGGTCCTTATCCTCTTCAAAGTACTCCCCTATTCACACACTTTTCCCAACGGTGTTTCCACTTCGCGAAGCAGTTCATAACTTCATTTGAAATAGTCTTTAAGGTCCGTGATGAATTTGCTTTAATATAATCAATAGTTTTAAAACGGGATCCTTTTATCACGGATTTTAATTTCAGAAATAAGAAAAAAATCGCAAGGAAATACGAGTCTGACGAGTAGGGAGGCTGAGAAGGGGACAATTATCCGATTGACAAAGCTGAGGGTGCGTGTGAATTGTCATGATGAAGGAACAATGAATTGTCTCGCTACAACTCTGATCTCTTTTTGCGGATTTTTTCATGTAACCGGTAAAACGTCTTGATATTACACACAGTTCACCGTTTCACCTTGAGGCAACAATTCAAAATGCACAATTTCATTAAAATTGCAAAAAATAGAGAGCATCACTTAGACAATGGATGGAAACTGACGTGCTTTCTTGAGGCGTGGAGATCCTTTCCTGTTCCATTGTGATGATTGAACTTTTGTCTCCCGTTATGACTCTTGCATGAATGTTTCATCGTCATTTGCTTGTGAAAGAAGTTGCCAACAAATGTCCACTCGATGTTCTTTCTACCGTTCGATCATCAAACGAGGAAGAAACTTTGCTTCAAATCGTTGCATGTCCAATTTTTCAATCAAAATGTCATGGCATCATCCAGTTGAGATGCTTACCTCTTCTGTAAGTTCTCTGACAATCGATAGGCGATTTGCACGCACCAGATCGTCGATTTTCTGAACGTGGGTCTCATCAGTTGAAGTCGAAACCCTTCCTTATCGAGGATCATCTTTAATCAATCGACTGACGACCCTTTTAAATCGTGAAAAACATTCGTAATATTGCGTACACGCATAATTTTACGATGTATCGTTGCTCCCGAAAATCGCGTTTAATACTTAAAAACGTTGCACTAAATAACAAAAACACGAAAACTAAACGAGATATCAACAACCTAATAACATGTGGTTACAGAGGTTATGCGGAACACAATGCCGCCAACAGCATATCACTAAATATCTCCGTTGGCGCGTAATTAAAAATGTTTAGTTATTTTCTTACTTAACAGACCTCGTAATTATTTGATTAATTTTTTATTCACATTATACCATTTCATCTACTTATAAAATTAGTGGTTATTGATTATTGTAGAAGATATAACTATTATGGTTTTGTCCTTAATAAATTTTATTTCAATTATGCCATAGGTTTTTAAATATTAATCGTGCAATAATTAGAATACAACTGGGAAAAAGATAAAACTGTTGGGTAAATAAATACCTAACATTTATTAACGGGGTCTCAACTAACTTCCTTCATTAAATTATGTTTATCAACAGTACACTGCATTTAGAGAATAACTGTTATAAAAAAATTTTGTGAGAAATACTTGGACCCTGTTGCTTGACCTCTTATAACATTTTAATAACAATAAAACTTGAAAAAAAAAATTAGCACGGTGATGGTGCCTTGTTCAATGGGGTGAAAAATCAGGCCAAAATATATACATAACCAAATTTTAATTATTTTGATAAATGGGTTTTCAAAATACAAGACAAAACTGTTTAGAAATAACAATGAATTTCCTACAACCACTAATTCGAACCGACTTAAAACTTTGGAATTTTAAATAATAAGTATTTTCATTGCAATAAAGTTCAATTTTCTATGATCATTAAACAAAAATAAATCCAATCTGTGCCCCATATATTTAGAAATTTTTCGGTTATTTTCGAAGAATTTATGTCGGGTCGTCCAGAGATATGAATCAAATTATTGGTCAACACATGTACTTAACATATACATATAGAATAACTTAGAAATAAATGTGACTTTTCTTTGGCACAATCGGTAATCTTTCTAAAAATGAATTTTAATAATGAAATTTTGTACACTAACACAAAAGTGAAGAAGGAATAAATTAAGATGATCTAATTCTTTTAGTATATCTTTGAAGCAAATTATTAAGCTTCAAACTCAATAGTAATATTATAATATACAACGAATACTAACTACACTTACTTCTATAATATTAACAACTCAATTTATTTCTGGCATCTATCTGAATTATGTAATATATTCACGTATATAATAACAAAATATTAACAATACATAAATAAAAAAGGTCATCTTTGGTTTTAATCAAAGTAGTAAAACAAGTTTTTTTCCCCAAGTCGCTTGATAAGTTTACGATTTATATTTTTCTATATCGCATACAAAACTTTATCAGAATATATTAACATTAAAATCCTACAATTTAGTGGATGTTGTTAGTCAAACTTTGTTAGATCTACTTCACAATGAATTAACAATAGCTTCTTGCAACTGTACATAAAATAAGTGACAAAATATTTACAAAATGCAAATGAATAGTGAAATTACATTTGAACTTGATGAGTGAACAAAACTTCCAATATCGGGCAACAAGCAATCTTAATGAAATGCATTGAGAACCCTTGTACAGCAGTATTAAACTTGCTACATATTGTACAACAGCATCACCTAGAATAATTGTCTCAATATTTTTTTCAGCAATAGGAATGCTGTTACTACTATTTCAGAGCATTATGTCTGAGTAGCTGAATAACAGTTCTCCTTAAATAATGGAGAAAGCTGAGAAATGTGGTAAAGCTCAATCCAGAAATGTGGTATCAAAAGGAAGGGGGAACTCTAGTCACACAGATAGGTAATCAATTAATACAGTTAAATAATTATTAACAAATCTTGTTAGCTTTATAATGGGTTATTGCTTGGTCCATGAGATGGCAGGATCTCACAGCATATGATTTTTTTTGGTGATGCTTTGTGAAAGTGATCATCCCACAAAATTCAAAGAAAAAATAGAATGATAAGTTTAATCAAATTTAAGCTTTTTTTTTGTTATTGTTTTTTATATCAAAATGGTATCGTCCATTATGAATTTTAGGAGGCTGTACAGTCAACAGTAACAGTTTTAAGCCATTTACAAGGGGGAATCCAAAGAAAACAACCTCATACGTGGGGAAACAATTCTTGGATTTTGCACCACGATCATGGTCCAGCTCACACTTTACTATTAATTCATCATTACTTGACTAAAAATAAAACAATACTGTGACGCAGCACAAAGAGAACATTAAAAGAACAACAATTTGCAGTTATAGACAAAATAAAGAGAAAAAAAAACAAACCGCTAAATGAATTTATGGCCATACCAAAAGATGCTATCCATAAATGTTTTGAGGATTAGAAGAAATGCCGGCATAAGTGTGTAGGATATCTCTGTGGACTACTTTGAAGGGGGACATTATCAAAATGAAAAAAATAAATAAATCCCTTTTAATACAAATTACAATTCTTGTTATATTTCTATTGCAACTGGTGTGCTGCTAAACTTAACTTGACTTAAAGAATCAGAATTAAAGTGGTGCCACCAGCAGGATGTATTCTTTTTAAAATGAAGTTAAATTCTATCAAATAAACCATCGATTCGTAGTAACAGTTCTTTTTTAAATGTATAAGTAAACAAATTAAGAAATTCTTAAAATCATCTATTTTATGACCTCAATCATTACATCTGCAATCGACTTCATATTCTCAAACAAGGGAATATCTTAGATGTTTGAATTTATGTTTTTATTAATTGCAGGTGAAATCCTATTACATAAAAATTACAATATTATAAAATTGAAAAATTAACTTTTTGGTTAAGGAAAAAATAACACGATACGTGCATCTGTATTGAAAAGCACATGTACTTCTACAAGATAAAAAATATCACAACCGGTTTATAAAATCTTTTTTAATTACTTTGATTTTTTCCATTTACAGTGGTGTCTTCAGACTACATTATTCAGAATCATAACAGACATCTTAATTCGGATCATGTTTTAGATTTATAAATCACCTCCTATAATTAATTATTGGGAATTCAGATTTATCCACTGAACCATTAACAGTATAGAAATCATACCGCTATTCTTTACAAGAACTACATAACCCTACTCAACAGATGGTACAAAGATGCGCCAGCATTTAAATGAGTATTTTATTTTCCTAGAAGTTCAAAATTTTTTTATGAATTTTATGCAGTCTTATATTATAATAGTGGAATTTGTTTCTTATGTGTATCTGGACAAACTTAATTCATTTTTTTAATCGTTTAAACATTAAATGTTAACATGACAAACACTCATTAATACAAACATTAAATCATGTTAATGATTTAATGTTGAAAAAATCCATAATTGTCAGGTTATACCTATAAATAAATTTTTACTACAATTTACTAATAAAAAAAAATACTGAATCAAAGCTGTAAAACAGCAACACCGTTGTAGGCAAAAATAATTTTTTCTACCATAAAATCAAGCATTAAAAGCATTTATGTTCAATTTACACTCTTGTGCATGCACACAAATTATTTAATACATGTTTGGTCAAGATTAGTAAGAGTACTAACTAAATTTATTAAAGTGGCAATTTCATTAACTTGTAAAACCTTTCGGCAAGTCCAATGTTTTCTCATAAATTGCATAATACTTTAAAATAATGTTATAATGTTATCAAATATGATGTTTTTAATACATTATTTTATATATTACTCTAATAAATACCTTATTTTAAATATTTACTTTTATAATAATAATAATAAGAATGTGACAAGTTAAAAGTATACTAACAAAAAATTTGATTTGTTATTATAAATAAAAAATCTCTCAAATCTGGTGGTTATTAGTAATTAAATTAATTCTAAAATTTCTTGTTGAAATCAAAAACTAGGTAATGCTAAAAAAATCACACGCACACACACAGTTTGCTCAGTACAATTAAAACCAAATAAGCTGTTTCTTATGTAATAATTAGTGCCTAAAAATTCTGAAATGCATTTTTTTATTAATTTAAATTCTTGTAACTTGGCTAAACTTCTTCTTGAAGTAGTCTCCATGTTGAAGGCAATCATTAAGGGGATCTTAATTTAGAAGCTGCTACTAGGAACAAGTCACTAAATTAACATTCAAAGTACTCTCTCTAATTATGTAGCCATGACATTTTTCTGTGATCTTTCCCTGTTTTATCATATGTAGAATAACATATTTTGTCCCTTGAACTATGTGACCAAGTTATAATAAATTCCTGTTCTTAACTGTTTCTACAATTTCAACTAGCTTCCCAAAATTTCAATGATCACAAACTTAACTGTCCAAGATATTAAATTTCAATTATAAAGTTACATTTCAAAGCTTTTCAAGGATTACTGAGTTTAGAGTTCATCCCTCCATTTTAAAGAAGAAATGAATTAAAATTCAGCTTGAATTAAAAATTTTGATAATATTATTCTGAATTTTACTTTATTTACATTATATGATTCATTAAAATGTCATTTTCATGTTTGTAAATAAAACAATAAAAATACTTGTAATTAATGAGAAAATGTTTAATAGAAGATTCATACTAAGGAAATAATACCTGAGAGAATTATTTATCTGAAATTTAAGTAGCCTTGTTTTGGCTAAACAGTGCACAATTCAATCACACTTTTGAACACCCTATTATCAAAAATTTAAGTTACCCTATTATCAAATTTGAACACCCTATTATCTATTCCTATTACCTTTTGAACACCCTATTATCAAATAAGTACTATAGTTTTTCAGCAAACAGTCAATCTTATCTATGTAAATTAACTGTACTGCTGTATGGGGGGGTAACACTTTCTATTGTACTAGCCTTTTCATAAACATTAAATACCCACTTAGTGTGATGCACATAAATAAATAAACTACGGTAAAATTGCACATGTTGCTTAATGTTGTTTTCTCAAATCATGATAAATAAAAATTAGTTAACTATTATACCATCACTATTTCTTTCAACACTATCTGCCATTAATCCCTTGCTAACATTTTTATATTTCAACGATAATTATTACACATTACATTAAATTAAATTGTAGGTGATATAAATTTATAGTCTAACGGGTTCAGTTTTAAACATTACAAATTTATTTTTCAATTACTGCTTGAGAATCATCTTCTAGACTGAGATAAAAGTCTGATTAATATCCGACATCAGTAATCATTATTATCCGTGTTATCTGAGCTCATTGGATCATCATTAGCCCTAAGTGCTCTTAAATTACTTTCACTATCCTTGCCTTCTGGCTAAGCCTTCACTGATTGACTCTCATTAACAAGAGCTGACTGACTGCATATCAGTTGATGAATGTAAGTAATAACAGTATGTTTTTAATCCATCCATATGCTATTTGTTATCAAAAATCTTGTTTCTTTAATTTCAATATTACTGGATTAAAAGTACCCTGACTGTATCTACTTTGGCAGCATACTTTCAGTTCAAAAGTTTTCGGTGCAAAACTTTCAGTTTTGCATTACTTTTAACCTGCAGATTGATAAATATGTAGGTTAGGTATTCTAGGCAAATCTTAATATCACTTTCTTCCATAAGAGCTAGATATGGAGGAATATGTCTGTAGCTTTTAAACTTCATAATCAATTTAAAATACTAATATCAACATTAGTTTGTAAGAACTAGACAACCTTTACACATAGTCCAGCAAAATATTTCATCCATTTGTAGGATAAACTGATACTGTACTACTATAAAATGTATATGTAAAATAAGGCATTAAACTTAACTTTAGTAATGATAATAAATAAATTATAATTTAAAATAATTTACTGTGATTATATTCAGATATGACTAAATTTATGACTTCCTACTATTTGAGTGCCATGCATCAACAATAAATTATTAACATAAAAAATAAATACAGAAAAGCCCTAGTAATCTGACACTCCAAAATGACAGATAATCTAAACAGACATTCAAGAAGAAATAAACACATGTTTATTTTTTTAAAATCTGTAACTAGAATTGCTTACAGTTTAAAAACAATTCACAGAACTTCTTCGGAATCAGACAGCCACTTTTTTCAATTTTATATAACTTAATACTTGTAAAATTACTTGTTTTTGAATACTTAATTAAAAGTATGTTGCAAAATTTATAATTATAATTTAACCATACTTAACCTATGCTCGCTAACCTTGACTAGCGAGCAAAGCAAGTATAGGTTAAGCTTGGTTAGATAATTTCTCTGCAAATGGTAAAATTTTTAAAAATCTTAAAAAATGAAAATTATGTAAGCATACTTTAAAAAAATTGAAAAACATGGCTGTCGAATTCTGAAAAAGAACCCAATTTACTGACAAACAACATATACTGATTAATTATTAGTGTAACTAAACTAAAATATGATACTGACACAATCTGTTTATAAATTTTTATTTAAATTACATGATCTTTATATAATTTCATATTTCATTATATTAAGGTTGCATAATATATAATTGATAACAATTAAATGTTACAGATATCTTTTCAGTACATGCCCATCCCATGCCAATAAATCAAACAGCCAACATAGGGACGCTGATTCAATGTCTTCCCAATGTTTCATACATAAAACATCATTGGGTGGGGCCATAATGTTATCTGATATAGCTCAGAGCTATCTTAAGTGCTGGTATATGTAGTAAGCAAAATAACTGATAGTAGTTTTTGTAAATTGTACTTCAATTTTCCTTGCAACCATCATAAATGTAATCTTGATATTGGTGTAACTTTTGCGACCAAATTCATTGTTATTTGCTGTGAATTCAATAACATCATTAATTTTCATAATAGACAATTGTTTTGTAAAGTTCAGTATCCGTTGTATGTTCATCAGAAAGTTTGTTTACATAAAAGTTGATAACTTTATGCATAATATTTTTGTGTTTTAGTTACCGCGACACTGAGTCCTGAAATTGCATTTTTTTAATTTAATATATAGTGTAATGTTTTCGACAAATTCTAAAATAAATTACTTTTTTTCAATACAATAAGATTTGCAATACTTTCTATTCAAAAGAATGTAAAACAGGATAACATTAGAAGAAAGAAAGGTAGTTAAAATGTTGCCATAATTAAGCCTAAGTGTTGGTTCTAATTGGTTTGGTTCAAAGAAATAAAATAAATATCAAATTACTGTCATTAATAAATCGTCAACATCTTTAAATTACTACCAATACTGTTTCTTTTTTCCTTGTTTTTATATTTTATAATTTTTATTAAAAAAGTAAAAATAATTTTATAAAATGTAATAAATTATATTATAAAGTTTATTATATATTTAATATTTTAATTATAAATTAAATTATTTAATTAATAATGAGTATTTACACTTTTAATGATAATAAAAATTAAAAAAATAGTAATAAAAATAACTAAACAAGTGGCTTTTTTAAATAAAATATTTTTTCATTAAAAAATCTGAAAAGGAAAGTTAAATTATGGAATAATAGCCAAATATAATCTCAATCATTGAGACTATGATGGCTGTTAAGGATGGCTTAGAAACACTGGTGCAAACAAAATGATATCATTTGTAATTATTAAAATGAAAGAACTATCACTAAATTATTATTATATCTTCTTTACTATTATAATAATTAAAGATTCATTCATTGAAATGGAAGAAAAATTAATCAATGCAGACATTTAATTATACACATTTACATTCCTTTATCAGTTACAAAGAAATTTATTTTAGTGATAAGTAATCAATATAACTAATGATTAGTTTAATAACAATGAATAATACAGATTTTTCTTGTAGTAACTTGCCAACAGTCAACATCAATTATAAAAAAAAATTATTTTAAAAAACAAAAAGTAAAATTTTGTAGGAAAACCAATTTTTTTTATTCACCACAAAAGCTGCGTATGAGAATACAGTAAAAAAATTTTTGTAGCTTATTAAAAAATACCAGTTCTGACTGTGAACCATATTTTTACAGGTAGTCACTAAAATACTGTATACAACTGATAGTGCAATAAATATGCATCACTACTGGTATGGCCATTAAATTCTTATAATGAACTGTATTGTCCTTCATAATTCAATTAAAAAGAAAGACAATGTATTATATAAAAAAAGGAAATCATCAAAAATTAAGTACACTTCTGTCAAATTTACAATAAATTACTGTAATAAGAAGTTAAAAGTTAAACTGTTAAAGTTGAAATTACTGTAAGAAAATATTGAGGAATAAACAACCAAACCTTTTCATAATGAGGGGTTGCCAACCCCACATATGAAAATTTTTAAATAAATAAAACCATAAAAATACATAGATATACTAAATGAATAAACATAATTCATCTCATAATCCTAAAGTATCAACATTAACAAAAAAACTGTTGAAAAATTTCAAATTGAATCTGAAGCACTGAACACAGCTGTTGTAGTATCACGAAGGAAGATTACAATAACAACTGAAAGTATTCTGATAAAAGAAAAAAATGTACATAAGTATGAATTTCATTAAAAAAATGTAATATTTTTGTATAAAAAAAAAAATTTTCGGGGTGCATCATCATGTTCTGAATTAAACAATTCAAATATAAAAATGTCTAGTACAGTTATGATACATATAAAACAATTTGAATTTTGTAAATATTTTATTGTTCAACTAGGTTTATTGCGATTTCAGATTTCATAAAACTGTTAGGTGTGGGGATGCACAGTTTTTTGGAAAGAAAAACCAAAGCTGTCTACTGCAAAATTTATAAGATTGACAGTTCATAGACTAAAGGTAATATGCAAAATAAACTTGCAATACATATAATTGTATTACCATTAATGTTTGTAATTGTATAGTATATCATACATTGTTAAATAAAATAACAAACATAACCTCAACTCAAAAAAAAAAAATCTTACAACATAATAGCAAATATCCATTGTTAATTAACATTAAATTAATTACAAATTCAAGAATCCAGACATCATGGAATATACATAATATGGTATGGATTATATAGTAAGTAATATTATAATAATATGGTAACACCATGCATTATGGATAGGATGATGCAAGTTAAAATACAAAAAAAATCCTTTGCGGTTAAAGCTGGAATCAGATCTATATATATATAGAAAAAAATTATAATAAAAACATGGGAAAAGGTAAATATGTAATTGGATTAGCACAGAAAAGAAAAGTAATATGAAACCAATCTAATGATTGATAACTCCAGAACAGAAAGAAAAGGAAAGCAATATAAAACCAATCTAATCTTATCAAATATAACTAGTGCAACCAGTATCTTTGATTTACAATACATTAATATGAAAACAACTGATTGCTTGTCACTGGTCATCTGATACAGCATACAGTTCAAATTAACTGATACCAAACACTTATTAAAATATTAACATAATTTAATAGTACATTTATGTAGGAACTAGATAATTTTTACAAAATATATTTCATATACACCTTCACGTATTCATTTACACACAAAATACGGTTACAACATAATGTTATTTAAAAACGTTCAACTGGCGATAAACCTCCACAGTACGTTTCCTTACAATTATGTAAATTGCCTTTATTATATCAAAAGGGCAATTACAAAATTACTATTAATAAATTAAAATTAGAATATAAACATAAATTGTAACCTAGTATTATTAACCTTGGATACGTTCATTGTTTTGTCTAACCTAACATATAAAATCAAAAGATATTAATGCAACTACTACACAATTCTCTAACATTTTAGAACTGACAAGTAAATTAATAAATTATAGAAAATAAAATTAACCTGATAAAAATAATTTTATCCTAAATCTCGATACCCCACCCACCTTACCAATCAGCAATATAGGTGGCAATTCAATCACCTCTAAAAATTGCACTCGAATGGTCTCGCATTAAAATTCATACTAATGTAACACAAACAGATTATACAAGAATACGTAATTGATGTCATATTTACTACTTACAGCATTCAAAGAGACAAATTTCTTTCAACCAGACACATAAATGCATACGCAATTCCCATAACAAATTCCATACATAATAAACTAACAGAGTACTCAATAGAATATTTCCATGGCCAATTCAATTGCCATAAAAATTTATCTTAACATGGTAAATTTTAGATGGCACAAAATAAACGATAAAAACATTAACAAACTTATTAAAAAAAATAAAAACTATTGCACAAATATTATATTTGAGAGATATAAAAACCTTAAACAAAATGTTATACCACAATAATGCAGATTATTACATAAGTAATGGAGACACGTAAGAAACCACTAAGAATAGAATATTATGGTAGTCGTGCTCAGCTGTTTATTTATAAGGGTGCATGACGGTGACTAAACAAGAGGATTGTTTTGATTATTTATAATAAATTACTAATTGTATTCTTGAGGTAGGGTAGTTTTCAATAATAAACGATGTAGTTAACTGGTGTATTTATGTAAATAGATGTGTGTTTTATTTTTTTTGTAGTAATACGTCTTTGTAGTAAATATGGCTGCAAGAGCTGCACATACTACTTCGTCTTTACTGTCAAAACCATCGATTTTTGAAGTTATCGCCCAGGAATCATTGGCTGACGATGTTCGTCCTGCTTATAATCGTGTTATAAAATTTTTATCGACTTGTAATCCAGAACGTTATGGTTGGGTTGATTATTGGTGTGATGAAATATATTTATTATTTAACAGTTTTTTACAGTATAATTATTTAAAGCATCGTAGTGGTTCTTTTGAGGAAACTTTCTATGGTTTAGAAAGAGTATCATTAAAATTAAATCGTAATCCATTACTTTCTAGTAAGCAGAAATTTTTATCCCTAATTTGCCTTTCTGTTTTGCCGTATTTGAATTCAAAGTGGGAAAAACAAGCCGAAAAGTACAGTCTGCAAAACGCCGATAATGATGCGTTATTTAGTATTCCGCATAATTTCAGCGAAATTTTCGTTAAATTTTATCGATTATGCCACTTTACTTGGAGAAGTATCTCGTTAATGCAGTATATTTTATATATGACAGGTCGTTCAAAAAGTCATTCCCTTTTACTACGTTTGATTAATGTTTCTTTAATATATAGAAATGATAGAGAACATAAAACAATTCGTGAATTATGGAAAAGTGCTTGGAAAGATAGATCTAATTTTCCTAATATATCTGCTGAACTACTTATAAGAACAGTTACTTTCGCAATGGAAACTGGTGCCTTCTTTTTACAATGTTTAAATTGGTATCACTCAAATCAAAATGAACAGACTATAAATGTTCTTCCTACACCAAAACCACCAAAAAACCATGATAGCGATGTGTCTTCAAAGGTTTGCCCTATTTGCCACAAAAAGAGAAAAATAGAGACTGCTCTTATAACTTCTGGAGAAGTATTTTGTTTTAAGTGTATTATACTGGCAGTAAATGAAACAGGGAAGTGTCCAGTTACTGGAATTCCATCAACAATTAATGACTTGATCAGGATTTATCATCAGTGATTATTTAAAGTAATTATTTTGTTTTTTTGTTTATATATGTATATATATTATGAAATCTAATTAGGTTTGGGATAAATTTATTGCATTGGATATACATTTGTTAATAATATTTAGGAAATTTTAGTAATTAGGCCTAATATTTAATTAAGTTCAAAGATGAGAAGGTTTTTCAATCTAATTGGATATTTGTTTCTAGAATCATTTTTGAAAATTTAAATACTGCTATTGCTCATTAAGCTGTTCTCATTATTGTGGAAGAAGTTAAAAGCATTTTAACGTTATTTAACCTTTTGTTTAAATTGAACAGAAATTGACAAAAATTATTTTTTTTTATATCCAAATTCCTTTATGGGATCTGAATTTCATTTCAGGAGATAATGACATATTACATACTTGATGTAGATTACAGGTAAAGCAAGAGACCCAGCTTTATCTAGTAAACAGTTTGGTCTTCTTTGCACAATCCCTGGATAAGAAAAAGATTTGCTGAACAACCTCTGATTACAGCAAGAGATTTTGGTGTCTGCACTCCCATCAGGAAAGCAGCTGCCCATCACCTAATGTCACCTAACCGCTAGACAGACCATGTACACAATTGGTTCAACTGGTATCATCATTTTCAAACAAAAAGGAAATTAGAATGAAGGAAAGAGGAGATAATAATTACAGGGACTGCAATCCCTTTTAAAAGATTTGAGTACTTTATTGTTTTGAAGATAAATTTACTTCAAAGAAATGAAAAATTAATTGCTGGATGTGTTTAAAACATCATTTACAACATTATCATATTCTTAAGAAACTAAACTGTAAAATATTTATATAAAAATGGAAATAAATATTACAATTATATACATATAAATTTTAATTTTGGTTGTAAAGTTTTTGGGATGTAAGAAAGAGTGAAAATAAAATTATGTATGTTCTAAAGATTAGTAAACTTAGAAATAAATATTACAATTATATACATATAAATTTTCATTTTGGTTGTAAAATTCTTGGGTTGTAAGAAAGTGAAAATAAAATTATGTATGTTCTAAACAGGATTAGTAAACTTTTATAAATTGATTAAATTTTATTTAACATGATGCTTAATGAACTCTAATTTAAAAATATTTTGTTTAGCTGTCACCATAAAGATTTTGTTGCAGATCTATTTTTATTTAATATTATCCGTATCAAGTGCCAATTTGTTGATCATCTTTTTAATTACTACAGCCTCAGGAAGTAATGCTGATTATTGTTGAAATAATTAAAATAATGTACAAAAAAGTTAATTTAACAATGAAATTCACCTCATTAATATTGTTACTAAAATTCATATGCTATTTTCACGTGTACAAAAAAAACATATGTACAAGGTATTTTTTTTTTTATATATAAGCAATTAATCTTTATACAAGAAGCAAGTTAAAATAAACTTTTATTATTTACTTTATTTATTTTTTGTTTCAGGTACAATTAATTGGAACTGTAACATAATATAAAATAAAGTATTGATAAATATATACATGTGTTCTTCCAAAAAAGGGATTAATGAAGATCAAAGCTATCAGTACTCTTCCAGTACTAAGAAAATATTAAATGAAACGCAAGATAATCTTCATATGGCTATGACAACTATAGAATATTATATGTTATTGTTATTATTAGTTATACCTGTAAAATTATTCTTTGATTTATGGGCATGGTTAGGTTGGGAGCTTTTTAAAAATAATTAATATTCCAGAGGGAAATTATATATTTACATAATAATTATTATAAATGATTTAACATCCAACAAGTATTCATACTGTTTTATTTTATGTAGAACATTTTATGTTTCTATTTAACTTCTATATTTTTTTCACAGTATTAATAATTAGATAAACATTATATTTATTTAATACATAGAGCCAAAATGACTTCATCTGTGAATGGAAATGAAGAAGAGGATTTCTTAGAAGATAAATCATACGAAATTATTAATTTTCCTCCAGAAGTTCAAAGTGCTATTGATCAGGTTATTCCGAGCACTGATCCGTTAAGTTTACCGGACTTTAATGCTATTGATTATATTAATTCTTTATTTCCTACAGAACAGTCATTATCAAATATTGATGATGTTATTAGTAAAATGGAATGCAAAATACGAGATATCGATGATCAAATACGAACTGTTGTACGTGGTCAAACAAATGTCGGTCAAGATGGAAGAAGTGCGCTAGAAGATGCACAGCGTGTTATTCGACAGTTATTTCTACAAATTTCAGAAATAAAAGCCAAAGCTGAACGTTCTGAAGAAACTGTCAGAGAAATAACACAAGATATTAAACAATTAGATTGTGCTAAACGTAATTTAACTTCAGCAATAACAACTTTAAATCATTTACATATGTTAGTGGGTGGTGTTGATTCATTAAAAATGTTAACAAAAAAACGACAGTATGGTGAAATAGTTATGCCATTACAAGCTATAACTGAAGTAATGAAACATTTTGATAGCTATCTAGATATACCACAGATTAAACAATTAGCTGATGAAGTCTCTGACATACAGGTTGCACTAGCGACTCAAATAACATCAGATTTTCATGAAGCATTCACTGGGCCACAATCGAAGAATTTTGTACCGAATCGTCAACTTGCTGAAGCATGTCATGTTGTTTCAATTTTGGATCCTAAAGTTAAAAAAGATTTATTAAAATGGTTTGTTAATCTACAATTAAATGAATACAGTCATTTATTTCATGAAAGTGAAGATATTGCTTGGTTAGATAAATTGGATATGAGATATACATGGTTTAAAAAACATCTGTTACAATGTGAAGATAAATTTGGTGCTATGTTTCCATCACATTGGGATGTTTCTGAAAGAATTACTGTTGAATTTTGTCATATGACTAGACAAGAACTAACAAAAATAATGGCGAAACGTAAAAATGAAATCGATGTTAAGTTATTATTATTTGCTATACAACGTACAGCTGCTCTTGAAAATTTATTAGCACAAAGATTTAGTGGTGTAACACTTTTAGAAGATTCTAGCAGTAAGTATGCTATATCTAAACAAGCTGTTAAACAAAAAGAAGATTATGATGAATCATTAAATCCGTTCAATGAAGAGCTTAAAGATACTGTTAAAACTGAAAACAAACAACCATTATCTCCATTTCATAATATTATAGGGGAGTGTTTTTTACCATATCTTTATATCTACATTGAAAGTTTAGATAATAATTTATATGAATTAATGGAACGATTTATATCTGATGCTAAAAATGATTTTGGGCAAAGTGTTAATCAAGAGGCTGCTGGAGTTGTAACAATATCAAGAGCTGTACAAGGTGTTTTACCATCCTGTGCTGATCTATTTGTTTTTTATAAAAAATGTTTAGTTCAATGTACACAGTTATCGAATGGACAACCTATGTTAGGTTTAGCTACAGTATTTCAGAAATATTTACGAGAATATGCATTGAATGTTTTGCAAAACAATTTACCTAAAGTAAGCGGTAGCACTACATCATTTCCAGCAAGTGTTTCTAATATTACACGCGATTTTCGTGACCGTGTTGATTTATCAGCTGCTGCTGGTATTATACAAACATTTTTAAAGGAAGGCGATAATACCAGATTTACCAAACAAGAACAGGCACGTATTTGTTGTATATTGACAACAGCTGAATACTGTTTAGAAACAACAAGACAACTTGAAGAAAAACTTAAAGAAAAGGTGGATCCATCGTTAACTGATAAGATTAATTTATCCCAGGAACAAGATATATTCCATAATGTTATATCAAACTGCATACAGTTACTCGTTCAAGATTTAGAAATCGCTTGTGAACCTGCTTTAACAACAATGATTCGAATGCAGTGGCAAAATGTTGAGTCCGTTGGGGATCAGAGTAGTTACGTTACAGCAATAACCGCACACCTTAAATCTACAGTGCCATTAATACGTGATAATTTATCATCTTCTAGAAAATATTTTACTCAATTTTGTGTAAAATTTGCAAATTCATTTATACCTAAATTTATTCAAAATGTTTATAAATGTAAACCGATTAGTACGGTTGGTGCTGAACAGTTATTATTAGATACACATATGTTAAAAACTATTCTTTTAGATTTACCATCGATCGGTTCTAGTGTTAATCGTAAAGCTCCAGCAAGTTATACTAAAGTTGTTGTAAAAGGTATGACACGATGTGAAATGATATTAAAAGTTGTAATGGCACCGACTGAACCAGATACTTCATTCGTTGATCAGTTTTTAAAACTTTTACCGGAATCAGACATACAGGAATTCCAAAAAGTTTTAGAAATGAAAGGTTTAAAAACAGCTGATCGTAATCATTTAATTAATATGTTTAGACCAAGACATTCTTCTGGTTTCGTTTCTTCCACTGCTGCCACTGCAGTCAGTCCCAAACATGATACCAGCAGTATACGAAAGTTAAATAATCTAATAAGAAAGAATTATTAATGCATAAAAAATAAAACAAGGGGAAAAATTACTTTCTATCTTTACCTGTTTATTAGATAGGCAGTATTATTTTTACCTCTCAGTATTTTTATTTGCTTGCCTTTTTATTTTGATTGTTGTTTAGAAAAATTGTTAAGTTTCTGACCACTACTATTCAGTAAAAAAAAATAGGTAACATTAATTTGACTTAATAGCTGTCATAAAACAGTGTTTCAAAATTAATATATTTGAAAATGTATATATGATCAAGCATGTTTAATATTACATTATTTGGATATAATATTTCCTTGTGTTTTTTTTTTTAAACAAAATTTCATAATAAAAGAATACCAAATATTACATAACGTATTAGAAGTAAACATGATGTTTCAGTCCAGAAAACATTTTAATACAGTATTTTATTGTCTAATAACAATATGCATGATAGATGTATGAGTATCTTGTGCAACATAGTCTGTGAGATTTATACACCTACTAGTTGAAAAGTAGATGTTTAATGAAAGGTATAGCTGATTATTGACTAATTATAACTGTTTTAGCTTGCTGTTTATTCTTAAAAAGTTACAGAGAACTTTACAATATGTATTTGAGATCTAGTCAGTTTTTTTATAAACTAAGATATTTTAAACTAGATTTACATTTACTTTTTTTTATACAAATTTTGATTTAGTGAATATTTTTTATTCAGCCAAAACTATTATATGTCTTAAGTTATTAATTTGGAATCGAACATTTTAAATTCATTAAAAAAAAGTTCCTTTTAATTGAATAAATTAAAATGGCAACCTTATTAATTGAGCTTAGTGTCCCAATTGTACTTAACGCCCATCCAAAAGCAGCCACATATGCGCCACTTAATATTTAATGTTAGGATCATATTGGGCATCTGTGATCACTGTTCAAACATAGATTATATAGTCTGTAACCTAATCCATTTCTATTCTACAAGTTTATGGCTGCTTAGTGACCAATCTAGTTCTTCAACTTTATTGTATTTGGTGTTCAGATTTCTTTTAACTTTTTTTATTCCTTATGTTTTATTTTTTACATTGGTTTTCATTACTACTTTTTTTTTTTAATGGTATTATTAAATGGTAGTATTTATTAAATTATTACAAAAACCATTCCAAATTTATGATAGATTTGTATGAAAAATCTGTTGCATTTGATAATGTTGTCTTTGATAATAATACTAATTAATATCATTAACTTATAATAAAAATTATTTGAACCTATGTTTATATAAATTGTAAAATTTTTTTTTTAACTGTAAAAAAAGGAAATCATTCATATACAAAAATTATTATGATTGAAGTAGAAGCAATTTAGGTAAAATATGATGTAAACATGTAATTTAAAGAGGGCAATAATAAAAAAAAATAATGGCTTTTCAGGAAAGGTTACAGGAAATTATAAAAAAAAACCTAAATAAAAATATCTACTAAGTAGCAATCTTGTGTGATAGGTAAGGATGTAGGATTGTTATACAATCAACTTCTGATTATCAGTTATAATAACTGGGAAGAGGAACGTGGATAATCCAAAATCAGTAAAATGGCGGTTGATCCAAAAATAATATTTAATAAAGCAATGTGTTAAAATGAAATGATGTAATACTGTACTACAGTTCAGTATTTACTTTCACTATTATATTTACAACGGTAAATAATAAAATAAAATATAGTACACTACATTATTATATACCTGTAAAAGTAATATCTAGAAGTTTATAATAACATAATTTCACTACCACTAATACTATATGTAAATTAAATGTACATTCAGTAGGGTATGTACTGCGCAATGCTTTAACAAACAGTTAAAACCTGCATAGATAAAAATATTTTATTATATATAACTTAAAACTCAGCTTTTAACTATTTTTAAACATAGTCACCATTTAAATTCAAGCATTTGTCGTAGTATTTCTCCAATTTACAAATACCTTCTTCATAAATTTCAGCTGCCTGGATGCCTGTCCAACCTTTCATGGCATTTTAAAGTTCTTCTTCGTCATCGAAGTGCTGCAACGCAAGCCATTTCTTCACGTAAGTAAAGATATGAAAATCACTTGGCGCCAAGTCTGGGCTGTAAGGAGTATAAGCAAAAATGTCCCATTGGAATTGATTCAGAAGTTCTTGAGTTCTTTGAACACTGTGAGGTCAAACGTTTTTATGCAACAATACCGGATCACAGCATATCATGTCATTTGTTTTGGATGACTTGCCTAAGTTTCTTCAAAGTTTCACCGTAGATTTGCATCATAGCACTTTGATGACAAAGACACGGGGATATGTACAAACATAACCTAAAAGCACTATAACAACTCAACAATAACTATGGTTTGACACCTGAAACCCAGCTGGAAGAAATAAGTGCTGCCAACTGCTCCCTCTTAGAAATAAAACATTTCCTTTCCCCATGTAATTTATAAAATGCAAATTACAGTTTAGAGAATAAAGTATCTATTTAATTTGCAAAAAACTGAAAGCGATAGAAAAAATATACTAAATCCAAAAATAGTTTAAAAGCACCTAAAATTTGATGATCATCAAAGCTTATGCAGCACTGTATAATTAACTTGTATAAAAATAAAGAATATATTACGTCAGTAATCAGTGACTAAGTTACAAAAATATGTTAATTATATTTGTTAAACATGCTTCATCATATTAAGAAAAAAAAACTGTGGTTGTTCTATCTTAAGGGTTTGTTATACTGTTAAACTTGTAAGGTTTTTTCACTGTAAAACATTTTAATTGTATATTTTATAATGATATTAAAATTAATTTATTAATAAAAAAACTGTTTTTTTATTTGTTCATGGAGTCTATTCATGTATTTTTATAGACTTATTTGTCCAAGACAGACAGAAAGTTAATTTTTTCTCCTTGATAATTTATTTGTATAAATGTAATGTATATTATAAAGTATTTTCAATATTATTATAGTTTTTTATATTAATATTTAAACATTTACATTTTTAATAATTTTTCAGTAATTATTGTACCTTAAATCAATTTATCTTAATAAATTAATGACTGATAATTTATTCCAAAGTAAATTTACATTATTCCATTAATTATATTTTTTTATTTAAAATAAATAAGTTAATAGTGTAATGTATTTATTATAATTATTTTTAATGTATAATTGTATCTAATTATTTGTTAAAGTAAAATAGAAATATTTAAATGTTTGTTTGTTTTTTTTTTCTTACAATTCTAATGATATTGACAGTTAGATTGATAAGTAAGTATTCATGAAATTTTTGTGTTGAAATCAGTAATAGTCTTTTAAAATTACCATTATCAAATTTATTATTACAAAAATTTATCATTTAGTATATACCATGCAGCTAAGTAACTGCCTTTGTGATTTGTAATTTATTTTTCATGTATTGTTGGTTTTTATGATAAATTGATTTTGCTTTTTATTCTTTGGTTACTGATATTTTGTTTTTTTTTTCTAGTAAAATTGTGTTCAACAAGAACACAATTATTGTAATTTTTTTTAATTTTCTGTCAAATTAGTGATATTACATTAATAGTGTATATCAAGCATCTATATTATCTTATTGTAGGAGTAGAAGAATACTATCAATTCTGTTCTTGTTTCATTACAACTGTCAGTATTATACTAGAATTGTTATTGTATATTTCCACCTTCTACATTTGCCTTTATTGTATGTTATAAGCTTGCAGTAAGATATATTAATTCTCTCTACTTATGTTAAATGGTAAGTCTTTTTCTGAGATTTCTGGTTTTCTACCAGCTCAACCTTAATATAATTCGTCCAGCAATCAAACAAATTTTGGAAACATCAAAATGTGTTTGTAGAAACTGTTCAGAATTGTTTTTGAAGGTTAACCATAACAAATGTAAATGAGGCGAGGCATTTAGGCACCATATGTTGCTATTTGTTAATGTAATTTTTAAGTTTCTCCATTCTTTCACAATTTGAAGTCATTTCATTTATTATACTCTTAGCAAGCTGAATAATATGACATCTATGAACTATAATTTTAATTTTCATTATTTAGCAACATAATACACTTCTAGATTTATGATAATACAGTTTACATCTGTCGTTATGATTTAACATTGCTAATCTGTAAAAGCCATTGATATCAGATAATAATAAGTTCTTGACAAGTTGCACATAAAAGATTTATTATTTGGAGATGTTGATATCTTTATTTAAAAATTTAAAATAAAATTGTATTGAAAATTTAGTGATATCTATTGAAAACTAAAACAAATCAAATGAAGTGGTTTATAAATTCTACTGTAAATAGATTTGCGATTACGATACTGAAAATCCCTAACATCTGTAACAAAAAGTAGGTTAATTCTAGTATTAATCAAAAGATTGCTTTTCAGTGGTGAAAGATATTTTTATTCCTATTGATTATGATATATCTTATTTTAAATGAACACTAATCATTTCCAAATAAAGTATTATTTTTAAAAAAATTATAAGCTGCCTAAAGAAATACTTAAAAAAAAAAATACAACATGAGTATTGGAGTTACACTAATTCAGCAATTAAAAGCTTAGTAAAAATATCACTAACATTTAAATGAGTAAAGGTAGATTTTTTCTTGACTAATAAATTTCACTACGATTTTAATAGCATTACAAGCATATGTCATCATGAGCAAGCACTGAACAGTATAGAAAAATATTGAGCGATGAATTGCTATTGATGTAACTTTTTATTCAGAAAAAATGCCAGTGATAGTTTTCTCAAAGTCTAGTTCAAAAATATTTTGTAATTTTTTTTAATGTTTTGTTAGTAAAAAAATTAACATTACAATTTAATCTTCATAGAATTTTTTAAAGATTAGTATGCACTGGTTCCGCAGAAGTAATACTGGCTTACATCACAGTAAGTTATTTCCTATTTTTACATCACAATAACGTGTATTGATAGAAAAACAAGCAGAAAACCATATGATTAAAATGGTGTGGGGGTTCTGTCACTCAATAAGGTTTTTAAAAAACTTGCTGAAAAACATTACTACAATCTTATTTTGTTTGCAAAACAATTTTGTTTATTCTGTTTACAGTTTTTTTTAAGAGTGAACAACTGTATAAGTTATTGCAAGAATGTCTTGATCAACAATAAGCAACAGAATAGATAAATAATTTTTCAGAAAAGCAATAAGCTGAACAAACAGAAGGGAACAAGTAAAATATTGAAACTGCATCAAAATTGCTTTGTATACCTAGAGAAATTCAGAAGTATGGCTATGTAAAATTCATTATTTATCAGAATGTAAAACATTTTAAATGGGATTTCATACTTTTCCACAAATTGCAGATTAATCTAGAATGGCTTTAACTATACAATTATTTGCCCTGAGGCAGGTTCCTTGAACCATATCATTCTCCATTTCCAGGTAAACGTTTGGGGTTGGTTTCAAATATGGTCAACCTGACACTGAACAAGACTACTCTTTATTTACATTTATACATATCATCCTCTGAAGTAATACTTTATGGTGGTTCTGGAAGCTAAACAGAAAAAGAAGAGGTAAACCTCTGAGTACATGATACCTCCAATTTCCTTTTAGATCATTTATAATATTTTTTCTTTACATATTCATATTTTTAAACTACTACATATTTTTAAACTGCCCTGTAATAATGAACTGCCCTTGTTATAATGAAGCTTTGCTCCATTAATTTTTTTCTTTTGATCATGTAGAGTGGAAAGGAAGTCCCTTCACACTAATAAAATCAAGCTTTATTGCTGCCACTTCTCACCACTACTGAAAGATGGTGGGATAATCTTAGTTGTAGTCAAGTTTGGAGTGATGGTGGATATGAGTGCATTCACTGTCAAAGAAAATTTATTAGCTTGTGTGTCAGTCCATGAACGTCCACACACTGGTAAAACATTATGAATGACTTGTTTGTGTGTTTTGGGAAATCATCACAATCACAGCAAATGTTACTGAAATGGAAGAAGTTTTTGGGAAGTATTATTGATGTGCCACATAGTGGGAGGCCAAGCTCTTAAGCTGAGATGTGTGTTGCTGTGGAGGTATTAATTCAACGACCACTGATGAAATCAACATGCAAATTGAAGCACTCCAAAATTGATAATGCGAAGGACTTAAGTGTTTTCATCCAGCTAAGATGAGTTGAGTGACTATGACCTTGATTTATATGTTTATGCATATCAGTTATTGCTTGAACACTTACAGAGAGCAAACAATAAAAAGAATGTCATGTTTTCAGACAAGTGTGAGATTTATTGAAGCTAACTGAAATGCTTTTTTCTGGGTGAAAGACAATCCTCACTTTTTTGAGGAAATCGAACACCATCCGCCTCATGTTATGATTTGGGCTCATATGACAGCTGAACATCTCCTTGGTCCTATTTTTTTGATGGTGCTGTTGATCCAACACAGTATCTGAGAATGACTGATGAGTGGTTGTTTTCAGAATTAACGGCAAAAGGTATTGCTGACATTCTTACATTTCAAGACGGTACTCCAGCAATTTTGCTTTGATTGTCTGCAGACACCTTAATGAAATTTTACCAAATTGCTGGATCGGACATGATTCAGAAGAGTTACCGGCTTCATTGCCTTGGCAATGGATGCAAGGCATTCTCACCAAACCTGACAATGCACTCTGGGGTTTTGTAAAAGAAGAGATACGCTAACAACAAGCAGCTCCAAGATGCTGTTTGGTCAGCATTTGAAATAATCCTCTGATACATTGTTGTGGATGAACAACTGGACATGGAGGTGCATACAGGTATGCGTTGGAACATAATGTAACCCATACAGGATCCATAGAAGGTAAGCTGCATCTATCCTAATAATTTCATAACTCTTAAAAGACATCCCACCCACCCTGTAAGCTTTTTATCTCCTCTGCCCACAATTCTAATGCTCCCAATCTTTCTCCCTTTATCTTTTCTCACCAGACATAACACTTGTTTCCAAGTGTTAACTCCATCATATTATAATTTGTTACTTTTTTTTTTTTTTTTTCACTTTTACAATCTTTTACTATTAATGGTATCTACATACCTGTACGTTTCTAATAGTTAATTATTTCTTTTGAGTATATTCATTTTCATAAAACATTATTTCATACATTGGCTTATATCATCACAATATCTTTTAAGTGAACTGAACATTGGTTAAACAAAGTATTAATTAATTTTTTTTATAGAATTTAGCTTAAAATGTTAGAACTGTACAAAGTTGAAAAAGATAAAATTTTCTACTAGAATTTCATGCCAGCATATCTCGGTTGAAGAATTTTTTTCTTGGTTGAAAGATTTTTCTCATGGCAAAGATTACTATGGCTATAAGTCTGTTACTTAACTGTAGGCAAGTAGCAGCAGCTGCCCACCGGGTTGGTCTAGTGGTGAACGCGTCTTCCGAAATCAGCTGATTTGGAAGTCGACAGTTCCAGCGTTCAAGTCCTAGCAAAGCCAGCTATTTTTACACGGAGTTGAATACTAGATCGTGGATACCGGTGTTCTTTGGTTTCAATTAACCACACATCTCAGGTATGGTCGAACTGAGAATGTACAAGACTACACTTCATTCACTCTCATACATATCATCCTCTGAAGTATTATTTAAACGGTAGTTACCGGAGGCTAAACAGGAAAAAGAAAAAGAAAAGTAGCAGCACCTGGAATTAACTTTGGTGATCTGAGTCAAATTATTAAATGTGTATTAGAAATTATTTAAATTTGTAGGATACAATTTCCAGAGTTAAATCATCATTTAAGAAAGATGGTTTACATTTGCCACTAATTTTTTTTGTTTTCTTTTTTTAATGATTGATTCATCGTATAAACTTGGGGTTTGTGCATGGGAATATGAACTGAAAATTTTATAGCATATGAAAATTGCCATGCCCAACCAGGATTTGAACCGACCTCCAGATGAAAGGCTGAGAGAAACTACCAATCTGCCACAGATATCAGCAATAAAGTTTACTTATAAAATCTTAAAATAAAGTTACCATAAAATTTGGAAGTGAAAGGGAGTAGGTGTTCTATGTAGTATTTTATATGCTGAATCTGAATATTATTCCGAAACAACCGATCACATAACGTTCTTAAGTTGTAACCCCTTAAATTTATTTGTTCCATCATTCATAGGACAAACAATACAAATAAGTTGGCACATCTCTGCTTATTCATATCTTATTTTATATTGTAATGCATGCTATAGACCTATATTTGATACATATTTATGACATGATGTCATTTACATCAAGCCAGACATGTCAGCAATTCAATGTGATGAAATTTTCTTCAGTATTATTTTAGCTCTTGGTATGACTTGCTGTGTTCTTTAGTTGTGGTTTTATCATACACATATTATAGATTGTTTCATAAGTGGTGCCATAAATTTAGTGAAAGAATTTTTTGACAGTACAATGTTTGGTATTATTTTATTGAACATCAAGATTTGTTAAGTTGTGTGTGTATTTTGTGCTGTTTTATTGCTCTCCAGGGTGAAACAGTTTTATGAAGTATATTAACTATTTATAAATTAAAACTTAATTATTTTTATAATTAAGTATTTCTGTAATATTTCAGTTTACTTTCATTCATTAAAACATTTTGAATTTTACAATGAATAAAAATCGGGCTTGTAAAAATTCTCCAAATATTTTTTGTTATGTTTGTGGAGAATTCACCACAAAAAGTCAATGAAAACCAGTACAACATTATGCCAGTCAAAACATTATTTTGAGTGTCCCAAAGGACAGTTCCTGAGTTGTGTAGTTAATTGAAATCCAACCAACAATAAACACTGGTATCCATGGCCTTATATTCAAATCCAAATAAAAGTAACTAACTGCTTTACTAGGATTTGAACCTTAGAATTCTTGACTTCAAAATCAGCTGATTTATGATGACAAGTTTAACCAACCTGGTGTGTTTGACAAGAGCCTATTAATCATTATGATGACTGCTATTTTTGCTTAACAAATGTTACTGGTTTCAATTCAAACAATAAAAGTAGTATTGCATGCCCAAATGTTCATTCAGCGATGAGACCAGTACTTCATGGTGTTGATTTACCGATTGCTCCAACTTCTTGGACAGGAATTTCCGATTCCCCGAAGGCTCAACCAATGAATCCTCAACTTCAATAGATATTAATTACATTCCAGATGATTCAAATACTGAAGCTCAAATCACACAAGCAGAACTGAGCGACCTAATTTGTGACTTGTATTTGTTGAAACAACATGCAAAACTCCTACGTTAAATTCTTAAAGAATGGAATTTATTAATCAAGGATACTAAAATTTCAGTATATAGAAAAGAAAACAAAAATTTACTGAAATACTTTAGAAGAGATGGTTTAATTTGTTCCTGCCATGATGTTAGGGAGTTAATGTCTCAACTGGACATTGAATATGTTATTTATGATTGGCATTTATTAATGGACTCATCAAAAAGAAGCTTGAAGGCAGTGCAGTTACATAACTTGAATAATTTTCTTCTATACTGATAGCACATGCTGTAGGAGTAAAAGAAACAAATGAAAGTATGTCAAAAATTTTAAAAGCTATTAAATATGCTATTAAATATTGTAATAAGGATAAAATCAAAACCTTAACCGACAACGATTGTTAACGTCTATATGCCTACAAGTGCCCATGATGATGATGAGGTAGAGTGTGTACACGAAGGGATTGATGAAGCAATTAAACACGTAAAAGGAGATGAAAATTTAATAATAGATATTAATTACATTTAGTTGGAGATTGGAATGCAAGCATTGGAAAAGGCAAGGAAGGAAATACAGTGGGTGAATACGGGCTGGGCAGAAGGAATGAAAGAGGGGACCGAATTATAGAGTTTTGCACAAAGTATAATTTAGTAATTGCCAACACCCAATTTAAAAATCATAATAGAAGAATATACACTTGGAAAAAGCCAGGCGATACTGCAAGGTATCAAATAGATTATATCATGGTTAAGCAAAGATTTAGAAATCAACTCGTTGACTGCAAAACTTACCCTGGAGCAGACATTGATAGCGACCATAATTTGGTGATAATGAAATATAGATTGGGGTTTAAAAACCTGAAGAAAAGGTGTCAGATGAATCTGTGGAATTTAGAGAAGCTTGAGGAAGAGGAGGTAAAGAAGATTTTTGAGTAGGACATCGCAAGAGGTCTGAGTAAAAAAGATAAGGTAGAAAATGTAGAAGAAGAATGGGAGAATGTTAAAAAGAAAATTCTTAAATCAGCAGAAGCAAACTTAGGCGGAATAAAGAGAACTGGTAGAAAACCTTGGGTTTCAGACGATATATTGCAGCTGATGAATGAACGTAGAAAATATAAGAATGCTAGTGATGAAGAAAGTAAAAGGAATTATCGGCAATTAAGAAATGCTATAAACAGGAAGTGCAAACTGGCGAAAGAAGAGTGGATTAAAGAAAAGTGTTCAGAAGTGGAAAGAGAAATGAACATTGGTAAAATAGACGGAGCATACAGGAAAGTTAAGGAAAATTTTGTGGTACATAAATTAAAATCTAATAATGTGTTAAACAAAGATGGTACACCAATATATAATACGAAAGGTAAAGTCGATAGATGGGTGGAATATATTGAAGAGTTATACGGAGGAAATGAATTAGAAAATGGTGTTATAGAGGAAGAAGAGGAAGTTGAGGAGGATGAAATGGGAGAAACAATACTGAGATCTGAATTTAAGAGAGCATTAAAAGATTTAAATGGCAGAAAGGCTCCTGGAATAGACGGAATACCTGTAGAATTACTGCGCAGTGAAGGTGAGGAAGCGATTGATAGATTATACAAACTGGTGAGTAATATTTATGAAAAAGGGGAATTTCCGTCAGACTTCAAAAAAAGTTTTATAGTCATGATACCAAAGAAAGCAGGGGCAGATAAATGTGAAGAATACAGAACAATTAGTTTAACTAGTCATTCATCAAAAATCTTAACTAGAATTCTATACAGAAGAATTGAGAGGAGAGTGGAAGAAGTGTTAGGAGAAGACCAATCTGGTTTCAGGAAAAGTATAGGGACAAGGGAAGCAATTTTAGGCCTCAGATTAAAAGTAGAAGGAAGATTAAAGAAAAACAAATCAACATACTTGGCGTTTATAAACCTAGAAAAGGCATTCATAACGTAGACTGGAATAAAATGTTCAGCATTTTAAAAAAAAATAGGGTTCAAATACAGAGATAGAGAACAATTGCTAACATGTACAGGAACCAAACAGCAACAGTAACAATTGAAGAACATAAGAAAGAAGCGGTAATAAGAAAGGGAGTCTGACAACGATGTTCCCTATCTCCGTTACTTTTTAATCTTTACATGGAACTAGCAGTTAATGATGTTAAAGAACAATTTAGATTCGGAGTAACAGTACAAGGTGAAAAGATAAAGATGCTACGATTTGCTGATGATATAGTAATTATAGCCGAGAGTAAAAAGGATTTAGAAGAAACAATGAACGGCATAGAACTATCGCATGAAAATAAACATGAACAAAACAAAAGTAATGAAATGTAGTAGAAATAACAAAAATGGACCACTGAATGTGAAAATAGGAGGAGAAAAGATTATGGAGGTAGAAGAATTTTGTTATTTGGGAAGTAGAATTACTTGGGATGTCGCTTTAGAATTACTTGGAATGTTTGGAGTGTCGCTTTATATGGAAGTGAAACTTGGACAATCGGAGTATCTGAGAAGAAAAGATTAGAAGCTTTTGAAATGTGGTGCTATAGGAGAATGTTAAAAATCAGATGGGTGGATAAAGTGACGAAGAGGCTTTGCGGCAAATAGATGAAGAAAGAAGAATTTGGAAAAATATAGTTAAAAGAAGAGACAGACTTATAGGCCACATACTATGGCATCCTGGAATAGTCGCTTTAATATTGGAAGGACAGGTAGAAGGAAAAAATTGTGTAGGCAGGTCACGTTTGGAATATGTAAAACAAATTGTTAAGGATGTAGAGGGTATACTGAAATGAAACGACTAGCACTAGATAGGGAATCTTGGAGAGCTGCATCAAACCAGTCAAATGACTGAAGACAAAAAAAAAAAAAAAAATTAAATATGCTGAACATTCAGGGCGAATCATCGCTGACCTGAAAGCAATAGGGCTTCTTCTTGGTCTCCAGAGTGGCTTTACACAACGTATGTTTCATATGTTTGTGAGATAGTAGAGTTACAAATATACACTACGCAGTTAAAGACTGGCCTGAAAGAAATCGGTTTACCCCAGGTAAGGAAACTGTTGTCAATATTTCCCTTGCCAAAGTAGATCGTATTATTATATCACCTCTACACGTAAAATTAGGCCTGATGAAGAATTTTGTAAAAGTATTAGATAAAGATGGAGACGGCTTTAAATATTTAGCTGAAATTTTTTTCATAATTAAGTGAAGCCAAATTAAAAGAGAGAATATTCATTGGGCCACAAATAAGAAAATTAATTTGTGAAAATACATTTGACAGCAAACTGAATCCTAAAGAAATAGTAGCATCGAAGTCATTCAAAGATGTCGTTACCAAGTTTTCTTGGAAACAAAAAGCTTATAAATGAACTCTTAGTGAACTACAAAAATTTAGGCTGCAGAATGTCATTTACAATTGATTTTTGACATTCTCATTTGGACTTTTTCCTTTAAACTTGGATGACATCAGTGATGAACAAACAAAGGTTCCACCAAGATATATTGCAGACAGAACAACGTTATCAAGGCAGATGGCATGAATCTATGATGACTACTGTTGGATGATAATAGAGAAGACTTCACTTCACACAAAAGGAAAGTAAGAAAAAAGAAATTAAGATAAAAAGTAAATCTCTACAAGATAAAGGTAAGAATTTTAATTGTAATTATTATTATTTTTGTATTCTATTATATAAGAAGTTTCTCAATAATTTAGAGGGTCACAACTAAAAATCTGAGGATAATGAAGAAAAACAGATTTCATTTTAATCTTCTGCATAAATACATTCTAATCACCTACTTTTATCTCGGTTCCAAATTATTATTTTTTTTTTTTGTTGATCTGTGTAATGAATACAACTAACTCTGAAGCAACAAGAATAAAAGTGTTATAAAAGAAATTAAACTTTCTAATATTAATCAACAAAAAAAATATGCCACACCACATCTCGTCATTTACATTTTTTTATCAGTTATTCTACCATTTAGCATTTTAAAATTCTATTAACATTCTATCATTTTTAACACTTAGTTTTTGTTTGTTTGTTAGTTACATATAAACCATAACTATAGTTATAAGCAACCTGACATTAAGTTGCATCTAAAAGCAAATTAATCAATGTCAAACAAATCCCAGTTAAATATGCTTAATAAAGGATAAATATCCTAAATAAAGAAGAAAGGTTGTATTTAAAAAAATTAATTATTTAAAAAGCTAATTTCGTTATAGATTAATTTCCATGTAGGAAAAAGAAAGAATTCTTACTTTCTTTGATTTTTATTTTCACGAATATATTCAATATAATTACACCAATATAAAACAATTATTATTTTTGTGATAAGTACAATATCCTAACCATATAATCAAGCAAAAACTTTCTTTACACCAAATATCAGATTATTATTTTTGACTGATAAATTAAAATTAATTCACCACAAAGCTTATATGTGGGAAGAATGTGAAAATGGAAATTTATAGATATAAAAAATGCCATGGCTAAAACCAGGATTTGAAGCTAGGACCTCTCAATGAAAGGCCAAGTGCTACTTGGAGATAAACTTACTTTTTTAATTTCAGTAAATGAATCACCTTATATTATTTTACTAATATATTTGAAGATCAATCATTTGCTACAAAACAATAATAAAATATCCAGTATAGTCTTACCATGAATAGATACCCAACTGAATATCTTACAGTTAAGTCAGCTATTTCTTCATGATGCATAATTCCACTAATATATGAAGTTGTTTTATTAGCAACCCTGTACCAGTTCTCTAATGGCGCTTTGATTCCAAACAAAAGTGGTTTTTATTGGAACATACAGTAGAACTCACAAATAACGAGCAAAATTCCGTGATTTGTTTGGTTTTCTATCTCATTAATGATAAATTAGCTTGCTTTTAGTGAGGTATCAACACATAAACTTGGTTATTATGAGTAATTTCATTTTTTTAAATACTATAATTCAAAAAAGGTAAATAACAACCAAATAATCTTAACGCAAGGGAAATTTCATTTCTAAATTTACAAAATATACATTTATAACTTATATGTAAAGATTGTAACATTTTATCTTAGGACTGTCAAGGTCAGGTCTGAAGAGTGAACAAAAGGCAACAGGATATTGTTCAGTACATACAATTCAAGTATGTAATATACAAGTTCCATTGTGGTATTACAAAGGCTGGTAGTTATTCTAACTGCTCGGGTTTTTCTGTTTGCAAAATTCCAGGAAAGGGTGGGAACAAACAATGATCTGTCAAAACTGCCGAAACAGGTTCATCGAACTCTATAGCACATTTTAAATGAAGTGAAATTCTGCATGGTTAAAGATAAATTTTACCTGTCCTACCCCCCACTGGTAAATTCAGTAGTCATAATTTTCAGTTTAAAAATACAGTACTGTTCCATAGAATCAGTTAAACAAACAGAATTGCGTTAAAGTGATCAATCAGATACCCAGTGCCCAAATACAGTACAGTAATACTGTAGTTGTTGTAGTGAATGCATTTTCATTTTAGTGTTGCTTGTTAAAAATACTGTGTAGTGTATTTAAAAAATAAGTATACTCTATTAAATCTGTTCATTTGTAGTGAACAATGTCAGGCTTCAAAAGGAAACAACTGTCAGTAAGTGATAAAATCCAAATTATCCAAGAAATGAAACGAGGCCTATCAAATTCAGATGTTTGCAAAAAACGTGGACTTTCTTCATTCACAGTTTCAACAGTATGGAAGAGTCGTGAGAAACTTAGAGTGCTTTTGAAAAAAATCACATGCAAGCAAAAAAACTCAGACTATGCTATAAAGATGCAACAGCCGATGATGACGTGCATACTACAAAAATTCCGACTGATGAAGACATTATTACTGAGGTAACTCATAGTTATGCAGGTGATAATGAAGCTGAAACTGAAAACAAAGATGAATCTACTACTCTCCAAGTTGTATCAATGATTAACGCCAAAGAATATTTAAAAAAATTAATGGAATTTAGCGAGACTAATAATATAAGTGATGAATTTGTGGAGTACTTGAATAAACTACAAAACTGTTTTGATAATTACAGATATAAGATTATTAAAAAAACAAAAATAAACGATTATTTTAAGGCTAATTAGTTTGTATGTGCAATTAAATTTTGATGTATTCTATTAGAATGAAGAAAAAATAGATTAGAATCATTTTTTAGTTTTAATAAGTACAGTTTGAACGTACAAACATGACAAATTTTTGTGTAGCGTTCATTTGTTAGTTTCCTCAATGATTTTGGTAAGTTTTACTGCACACTTTTACCATTTTTTTTCTAATTCATTGAACGCTAACAGTTTTGATCAAAAGCAAAACATACTAGTGTCTAAAAATTGTATTACATCTAAATTTTATTTGTTAATCTATAATACAAAACACATTGATATTTTATTTTAAAACTGCTTCTTCTTAGGTATACAGTACATTTTTTTTATTGTAATAGATAATGATGGCATAAAAATTTATGGTTATGAGGTGGCAAGTCGGAAGTACCAAGCATTTAGCTATATAACGAGCATATTTGATCGGCCCCTTGAATCTCATTATAACCAAGTTTTACTGTATATTTAACTTGATTAATGTAACATTAGTCAATAATCTGCTGCTCCTATCAGAGTAAAAATGCTCAGATAGAGCAAGAGAATGTGAAGTAGATGCTGCTGGAATAGGAGCCTTAAAATTATCCTTCCTTACAACCAATTCCTTTTTCTTAACCTTAATCCTTTCTTATCCTAGTTCAGTTTTGTGGGTTTTAAAAGCTGAAAAAGATACTGGTCCAGTTATTTTAAATAACCATTATTATGTTGGTGATAAAGTGACAGGCAAACTTTATCAAATTTTTACTTTCTTGTAATTAAATTTCAACTTTGTAATATTTTAAAAATTGTAATTAGATTAACTAAGGTATTTATATAATTATAATATATTAATAAATAATTCATTGTATAATGGTGTATTTCAATTATCAGTAAAAATTACTGTGCTTTAAGATGAGATTTTAACATTTAAGTATGGTTAATTCATCAAAACTATTAATAGTTCATAAAACAGAGAATCCATACATTGATCTATATAAAAGCATTTATATAATTGGAATAAGTATTATCTAAATAACAACAATTATTAGTGTTATTTCATCAGGAGGCTTTCAATTACTGTTTTTAAGAACTACTTTAGAATAGAGAAAAAATACTGCTCTTTTATTATTTAAAGTTTAATATATATCAAACTTATATAATTTTGAATATGTTATATTATGTAAAGTTTGCATTTTATATACATTTTTTGGAATAACTATGAGTAAATATTAGGAAATAAGCAACTTACAATAGTGAAAATATTACATAAATAGAGGGAATATTTATTATCCACTTTATTATAAATTATACAAATAAGGTACCATATTTCTTTTCATAACATATTTAAAATATAAATATTTTGCAATTATAAATCAAGTAACACTGCAAAATAGTTCAACTAACATTACAGAAGAAATAAATAATCATTTAAAATATGCAGTGATAAAAAATTACTCCGTTAATAAATATTTCTCCTTAAAACATGATTATATAAATAAAAATACGGAAAGGAATTAATCTAGATTGTTAGAGATAAAGACAATAGACACTTAAAAAGAACTAATACTTCATTCAATATTCCTAAGAGCACTTATCATTATAATTTTAACAGTTTTCTTCTTTTTTCTTTTTCAGTAATTGCAAACAACTCGAATGCTATAACAAAAATAATAATATAAATTAACACAGTAAAAATAACCAAAGTGAAATTTTTACAGGTCACAAACATTATAAAATAACATAACCTGGTGGATGACCAACAGAATAGTCAAAAACAAATTTTATTTAGGAAGTGTCAACAAACTTTAATGCTATTACTGCAATAAATTCTGTAGAGAAAAAATTAAAATTTTCAAAACAATAAAAAAACATAAAAATACTCCTATTCTCCAGTGAAACAACTTTTTCAAATCATTTCAATTAAACAAATCACACATGCACACATTAACAAAAAAAATTCTTATACTTAAAGAACAAGTAACTACACTTCAGATATTTAAAATACATAAATATAAAATAGTAATCTTAAAAAACTGGTATGCTATGTCTGACATTATATCTTCTTTTCTGTCTATGTCTACTTTAAAATTCATGTTCGTAGTGCGTTTTTAGTTAACAATATAGAAAAACACTAACAATATAAGTCATGATATTCATGCATACCATTCTAACCTGAACAAAATAGTTGATTACAATATTTTCATAAATTGGACCATTGCAATAGCAATAACAGAAGATTGTAGGTTAGAAATATAAACCATTAATTACAGACAAAATTTATGAATATTCAACAAAAAAAGAAACAGCAGGTAAATGAGAAGTAATGAAGCAAATCATAGAAAATAAGCAATATTGTCAAATCCAACCATTTGAGAACACTGGTCAACTATTAACTTAACAGTGTAGGAAAAAACTGCAAAAAGTACAATATTCAGACTGAAATGAAAAACAGAGTGTACATAGCTGCAATAGCACACAGGTTACATAATTTAACATTTAAGCAGCAATTTAACTCAATGAAAATCATGAATATGGGAAAATATAAGGTAGTAAGCAAGTTAAGTTTACATTTTACAAAATAAGGATGCAGGATGACTGTCATAGAGGAATTCAAAATTAACAAAAACTATAAAAGGAATCCTTTGTTAATGTTAAATAACAAGATGATTTTTAATTCAAACATAATGTATGATATTTTGAAGTGACTGATAATGATAAGCACTAATAGAGAGAGGGGGCAGAAATAGAATGAAGTAAAGCAAAATAATGTTAATAAACTATATTTTAATAGGTGCATAGCTGATAGATATGCAATAAGAGTTATTTATGTTTTAAATTCATGTAGCCCTATATTATTTAAATACCTACTTAAACAATTTATGGATTGCTTGACGGATACATCTTGATGTGCATGTATAAAATGGGGTTCAGTATTTTATATTTTATATCAATCATGAATTTTTTTTATCATATTTTTATTTTTAAATATAATGTGAAAAATACAATAACTGTTGATGCCACTTTTTATTGATGAAACAGCTGTTGTAAATTAGGCTGTAAAGAAGAGACAAAGTTAGAAGAAAAAATATAATATTTATAATCATATTGTTTATTGAGGTAGTAATAATACATCAATAATCCAATCACCAATGGCATAATCAAAATCATCCTCCTAGTGGCAGTCTAGGAAGAAGCCTATTTACAGCAAAAGTTAGCTGTGAAGGTATAGTTTATGTAACTTATAATAAAAGCCAGTGTACTTCAGCTGATTTACAAAAATTTTCTTTAATTCTTTAAACGTGGTGTCATGAATATGAAAATTCAAACTGGAATATCTAATTAATCTCTCATCATTACTTTGAGCAAATTTATTAGAAACTGAAGAGTTTACCTGAAACTCATCTAAGCCAGTAACCTTGTCATACGAACCCATGTAACAGTAGAGTGCCATGATTTTTGCTACTTGCTTACAAATATTCTTACCAACTTATAGATATTTACTCATTTATTATAACTTACACAATGACTAATTATTTTAGATTTTGAACATTTTATAATAACTTTAAGTAGGCATTCACAATAATTAAACCTGGAACTAGAAATTTGATATTCATTGTTTTGTGTAATAATCTTTTATATTAGTAGCTGGATTATTTCCTTCAGATACACATTTTTGGGCAATAATAGATTATTGACTTGATAATAAATAAAATATAATGATAAATCTACTGCAATAAATAAAATACTTACCCCTTGCCAGAATGCAATAATTCAAATGCTTCATTAATTTTTTCAAATGGTAATTCATGGGACACAAAATCATCTAAAGGTAATTTTTTGTCTAAATAAAGTTGTACCAACTTTGGTACACTATCCTTACTTTTCCAACCTTAAACAAAAAAAGGAACAAAATTATAATCTAAATTTATCATGATCAAAGTTTTTACATCGGCAATTATTTTTATGAAATTCAATTATTCTAACAATTTAGTTTTATTTAATCAAAATTTCATACAATTATTTAATCCAGTTGAAAAACTTTTATTGCCTGAGAAACTCACAAACACAAACATAAAAAAAGTAAAAAGATATTTCCAAGTGTAAAAAACTACACATGAAACTGACATTAGGATAAATATGAAGAAAACAATGTAAAATTAATGAAAATAAAGGTTTATTTACTTTTTTAACTTTTTGCTATTTAATTATCCTTTAATTAACATTACCATCCACTCTCTGCCAATAATGAGCTGCCATGTCATCAGCTGGAATTATCATTACTACTAGATGGTACTTTATCTAGAATGCTTACATAGAAATATTTCAAACATTATTACTATTGCATACATTATGTACTGTCATACTACATCAATCTCTCCATTATCAAATTGCATCTGGAATATAATACTTTTTAAATTAATACTGAATTTCTTCTTTCTCTAATTTTTTTCCGAACAACTGATCCATTCTGTAAGTTTTAGGCATCATGCCATCTTAATTTTGTTGGATGAAATAAAGAGTAAAGTACAGAAGTATCACCTAGCACTGTAATCTTTTCTTAAATGGTTTGTTTTTTAGGAAAACAAATTGTAAAGTAAAAATTACTTTACTTAAAAACAAAATTGCATTAAAATGATGTTAATCACTTGCATTTTTTTAAATAAGTCCTTCAGCTAAGAAAAACTTGTAAACAAGTTGGATTATAATTTGCTAATTTAGATATTCTTGGCCTTGTCTAAAAAAAAACTGATCCTTCCTGAGTTGAATATTTCAGATGTTACCTTTGAATAACTTTATTCACATTTCTAGTGTGATAATATTATTCATAATCTTAATATACAGTGCTGCTAACAGATTCTATTACCATATGCAGAGTTCAAATATCTTAAAATACCTTGTTTTTCTAAAACAGGTGCTCATTACAATTAATGGCAACTTGAATTCACAGTCAATACACCTACAGTGTTGCCAGAAAATTTAGGGACTGGCCTAAAATAACACCAACTTTTGAAGACAGGTAGTTTTAAAGATACAAAATAAGAAAATTATGCAATTTGACAATACATAATTCAGTAGTTAATGGGGTCTCCCTGAGCCTTATAGCATTCCTTCATCCTCTTCAGCTGGAGTCAATAAGCTTCAGTCACTCATCCTTGGTAATGTTCTGCCAAATCTATGCCAACATAAACTTCAGCTCAGTTTTATTCTTAGGCTTTTGTTTGGCTACACATTGAGCTACCATATTCCATATATTTTCTATGGGGTTTAGATCAGGGCTCCTCGCTGGCCATTGACGAATTTCAATATCTTGCTTACAAAACCAGTCCTTGGTGTAGTGAGAGGTGTGACAAGGTGCATTGTCTTGCTGGTAGATAAAATTTTCATCAACAATTTTTTAACAGACGGTAGCATGACTTCCATTATTAGGCAGTATTTTACACTAATCATACATAGTTCCTTCAACAAAAGAAAGCTTCCCTGGATCCTCTGATGTGATGAAACCTGATCATCATGGCCTCACCACCGGCCTGAACTGCAGGAGCAACACAAGCAGGCAAACATTTTTCAGTCTTTGTATGTCAGATCCTGATTCTCAGCCCAGGAAATGGTTCAAATTGGCTTTCATCTGAGAAGACAACATGTCTCCAAGTCTCCTTTAGCCAGCCAAGTTGGGCCTTTCACCAAATTTTGCGTTGCTTCTTAGTCAGATCATTTAGCAAGGGTTTGTGGAGTGTATAGGAAGAGTTCACACCTACTTTCTGAAACCTTGAAGACACACAAATATTGTCTTTGTCATCTTCCTGCATAACAGACAATAAATCATTACTACTTGCATTTCAGTTTTTATGACTCAAAGTTAAAAGTTTTCGAAGAGGTGAGGTTTTGGTGGTCTTCCACTTTGCAGAGCTTAAAAAAACTGATATGGCTTCACTTGTGCAAACTGATAACTTGCCACGTGATAAATTCACACAGATTATTGCCCCATTTCTGTCGAATTTACTTTCACATAACAATAAAAAGTATAGTGAGGTTATAAATAACAGTCTTGACATGTAACGAGAGAATGCACATGCAACCGATCAGATACATGGAGAAAACAGCTATGCAGTCAGAAGAGATTCAAGTATTGCTAATCGTGAGATACTGTGAAATGTATATGTTTATGATTGTAGCTCATGCTGAAGATCGTAGAATTCATCATGATAAGAAAATCTTCACGCAATTTCAGCTATATCATGCAACACACATATCTTAAGCCACACAAATTATATAAAAATATTTTATTAAAAATAATGAAATTTATTCAAAACAATACATTATGATGCTGGAACAAACAAGAAATTATATTATTTGCAGAAGAAAATGGGAACAAAGTTGCTGAAAGGAAACATTTTTTAAAGAATCAAAATTTAATTTCTTATAGAACCAGTACTAAATATATTATGAAACAAAAAAAAGAGTATTGTCTTGATGCTGATGGAGCTGTTTTAAAGTTTGTAGCAGAAAAATGTTTTTAAAGACTACAGGTCTACAGGTATACATCAATACTTAAAAAAAAAACATATGCTATAGAGAACAGATACCTCCAAAAGCAGTTCCTTTCCATGTACGTCCAGTGACAAGTTGAAATGGACGAGTAGAAATTTCTTGACCGGCAGCAGCTACTCCAACAATAACAGATACACCCCATCCTTTATGACAAGATTCTAATGCAGCTCTCTAAACATAATTAAAAAAATAAAAATAAAATTAATGCATTCAAAAATGTTTATGCAATTCAGATTTTAAGAGAAGTAGGAAAGGTGGCTTGACCTGATAAGCATCTCAACCTAAATTCAGTTTGGTTTTTTTGTATGTTCACCAATTAGTATAAGTCATCTCCTCAGAATGGTGGCTGATACAATTTTCCAGAAATCTATCTAAGAAGATAAGATGAAATATAAGAAAAAGGGAGAGAAAAAGAAGGACTTTATAGCAACTAAATATGTTAAATTTAATATTAACTAAAAAAAAAGCTCAAAAAATGTATAATTTGAGCTATTATGCAAATATAAAATCTTCAAATCAGAAAGGTAGTTGATGATAGAAGTTCTAAAATTGCTGGATATGATCTTTATTTCCAGTCATGTAGAACTATACGCCAGCTAATGTTACTAATATTATTTTCATCACGTATGAATTATGTATATTATTAAAATTTTGTTGTAATATTAATTTTCTATATAAATAGTTAAACAAAAGAAATACAGATATAAAAATATTGCTGGATCAACTTTCTGAGAAGTAATTAATTTGATAACATCTAAAATTATCAGGTTTTATTTTACGTTCACCGAGTTAGGTTTATTACAGTAATGTTTACGATTTGATTATTTTTCTGTTGTTTTAATTATAATTCTATTATCTAAATACTGGTTATAGTAACTGAATAACTTTATTAACCATTAAAACACACACACAATATGTATACTACTTTGTTAAAATACAGTTGCATTTCTTTATTTACCTTTTTATAAATTGATACTACCATATTATAAATTTACACCCTACAACTTTTAATACTTTTTTTTAAATACAATGAAATATAAAACTTATATTTTGAAAACATCTTATTTTTTACCTTTCAGAATCAGAAATCAGAATTCTTATTTAAATTTTTATTTTTTTCACTGCAGCATATTGAAAAAATAATCTATATTTTAATTAAAGTATACTGCAATGTAACTAAAGGTAATATTTTAGGGCATAAAATTGTTCAAAGTCACTTTTGTGAAATACAAATAATTAACAACCACACAACACTAAACAAATGCTAAAAAATAATCTTATTTGTTGTCAAAAATCAGGAAATACAACTATTAAGTAAGCATAAATATTCAAAGAAAATACTATAATATAATAATAAATATGTAATACCATTAAATTAACATTTCCGACACACTCAAATGTATAATCTAGACCACCATCAGTTTGTTCAATTAAATATTCTTGAATTGTTTTATTGTTAATATCTTTTGGATTAACAACATCAGTACAACCAAGTTTCTTGGCTAAAACAAACAAAAATTGAATAAATTAAATAAGTAATCAGAAAAAATGTTATTCGATACAGAAAATCCTACATCAATATGGAATTCATTCAAAACAGAAGATTAGACTTAATCAAGACATGAAATTATTCTAGAGTAAAATAATCTGTTTTTGAGGATCTACACTATATCAAATAACAGCAAGGATCAATTATTTATCCATCACATATGAACTATTACAATCTTTGAGAAAATGTAAAGCTAGAGCAACAACATTTTTAAATTGCAGGTAGATTATGGAAAGCTACTGAAAGAATACAAGAGATTTTATTAGAAATTGTTCAATTTTTACTCAGAGAACAACAATGAAGGCAGCAATGTTAGACAGCATCAAAGCAGTTTGTAAAACACATATTCACACATACCAATGTTTTTATGATAAAAAAAGATTACATATTAATATACTAAAACATGCCATGATATATTAAATGAACAGATACAAATCAAACTCATTTTTTGGCAACATTAATATTCTAAATACATGTCTACCTAACAAGACTGACAACAATGTCAGCTGACACTAAAGTGAGAACAATACCAGAAACTGAATGCGTCTGCAACAGCAACTGAAAACAATATGTGTTTTAAAAATATTATGTCATAAGCTTTGAAAGTGCTTTTATTTATTAAATTTCATTCAGTTTCTTGTCAAAAATATGATAAGTTTTAAACAGTTTTGACTGCCATCGTCAAGAACATAGTAGATAGTTATATTTTATTTATTTCCATACAATTTTGTAAAGTACATCTGAATCCACTTCATCCAATTATATTTACCAATGGCATATTTTGAAGCATTTAAATCAATTCCAAATATTCTTGAAGCACCAGCTGCTTTACATCCTAATATAACTGCAAGACCAACAGCTCCAAGACCCCAAACAGCACAAGTTGAACCTTTTTCAACATTTGCTGTATTCAAAGCAGCACCATAACCAGTTGAAACACCACAACCAAGAAGACAGGCTTTACTTAATGAAGCAGTCTCATCAATCTAAAAAATATTTTTTTTTTTTACACGAGAAAAATTTACAGCTAGTTTGCAAATATCACTAATATATGTGTGTATACAAAATAATAAGCAATATCAGTCACTAAGTTCAATCAGAAATAACTAATAGAACCAAGATAAGATATTATCCAAGATAATTTATTATTTACTATATAGATACATTATAAAAGATAAATTAAAAAAAAAAGATTTCTATTAAATTCTTTTATCATAAATTCTATATCAATTCAAAATAAATACAAGTTCTATTCAGAAAATAACAGAACTTTATTATTTTTTTAATCTTTATAATTTTACAGTTTATTGGTCCTTGGCCCCTTCAAAGTACTCTCCTCCCCTATTCACACACTTTTCCCAGCTGTTTCCACTTCACGAAGCAGTCCTGGATAGCTTCATTTGAAATGTCCTTTAAGGTCCTTGACGAATTTGGTTTATTGTCATCAATACTCCAAAAGAGCATCCTTTCATCACCTATTTTCATTTCAGAAAAAAAAAATCACAAGGAGCTAGGTCTGGCGAGTAGGAAGGCCAAGGAAGAACAGTCATCTGATTTTTGGTACAAAACTGACAAATTGAGAAAGCTGAGTGTGCAGGTGCATTGCTGTGGTTTCTTCACCACAGCAATGATGAACTGTCTTGCCACAACTCTGGTCTCCTTTTGTGGATTTTTTCACATAACCATTATAAAACGCCTTGATAGTATGCATGGTTCACTGTTTCACTTAGAGGCAAGAATTCAAAATGCACAATTCCAATAAAATCAAAAAACATAGAGCATCACTTTGACATAGGATCGAGACTGATGTGCTTTCTTGGGGCGATCCTTTCCCGATCCATTGTGATGGTTGAACTTAATGTTGTAGTTGTAAACCCAGCTTTCGTCTATCACTATGATCCTTTGCTTGAATGTCTCATCATCATTGGCTTGTTCAAGAAGTTGCCGACAAACATCCACTTGAAGTTCTTTCTGCGGTTCGGTCATCAAACTTTGCAGCAACTCAATGCAAGTCCAAGTTTTCAGTCAAAATATCATGGCATGATCCAATGGAGATGCTAACTTCTTCTGCAAGTTCTCTGGCAGTCAATCAGCAATCTGCACACACCAGATTGTTGATTTTCTGAACATATGTGACATCAGTTGAAGTTGAAGGCCATCCTTCAATTGGATGGCCCAATCAAGGCCTGGTCGAGGGTCATCTTCAATTGACTGAAGAGCACTTTTAAATTATAAAAACCATTCGTAATATTGTGTACAATTCAGAGCACCATCTCCGTAAGCTTGTTTCAAAAGTTGAAACGTTTCTGTGAAAGTTTTACCCAGTTTCATGCATAATTTTATGCTGTATCGCTGCTCCTGAAAATCGCACATTACAAAAATCGCTTTTAACACTTAAATACGTTGCACTCAAATAACAATAACATGAAAACTAAGACATCAACAATCCAAGAACATGTGGTTACAGGGGAGGTTATGTAGAACACAATGCTGCCAGCTGCACATCACTAAATAACTCCACTGGTATGTAATTAAAAATGTTCGGTTATTTTCTGAACAAACCTTATATAATGAAAAAGAATGAGACTAAAAATAATTACAATGCATTAAAAAGACAATTTAGACAATTTAGCTGAAAACTTATAATGCTTATAATTAACAAATACTTGTCATGTGATATATCAAATTATTTATTTATAATCAAGGCTCACAAGTCCTCTCACAAAACTTTATTGACATAATACATTATAAATGATTTAATTAAAAAAAAATCAATATTCCTAATTTAATCCAACTTAAAACTCACAATGTACATTTAATAATGATGTAAAAAAAGATAAGATTTAAGCCAACTGCTTTGCAACCCACAGGATTCAGATTTTTTCTCCTTGTTTTATCTACATCAGATTAATAAAGCAAAAAATAAGAAACACAATAATAAAGTAAATAACTGAAAGTAAAACTAATACATATTTAGTGTTAGAGAAAAAAATTTAGTGTTAGAGAAATGATTAAATATTTTATAAAGAAAAAAAGAGAACATTTAAGGTAATAAAAAATTCTTTTAACCAGTAACATGCTATTTCACATATATTTATAAATTAGCGAAATAAAAAGTGCATTTAAATTATTAAACAAATATAAATAAATATTTTATTCTGTTAATTTATATTTTAATACATAATATAAAATGGATCAGAAATTTGTAGGTGTGTTACTCCACAGATAAAAAAATGAACTGCCCTGGAATTTGGCTGGATATATTAGGGGAAAGTGTTTTACAAAAATTTTTATTAAAGCAACATTACAAAATGCAATAAATTATAAAATAAAAAAGTCAATTTCAATCTCTATTATTAATTTAAATACAAATAATATTAAAATAAATAAATGAAGATGTCAAATATAAAAAATAACTATAAAATAAATAACAATTCAGAAGTGCAAATGAAAATTATTTCTGCACACATGAGAATTGTTCAAGAAATATTTGACCATAGCCTGTGAAAAAAAAATAGCTTACAAAGTGTCTTCCAACCCTAGTCTTGTTTGAAGTAGTCCTCTTGTTACTCCACACAATTAACCCAATGGTTTTACTATTGTAGGAAACTCTTTGTATTCTCCTTTTCAAATAGCTACCTCAGTTGTGGTATTCTGTTTATAATTACGTTCTTCCAAATGACAAATTGGGTCCCTTTGAGTCGCATATACAGATCGACGAACAACCAGAATTCATAAAGAAAGCATAACTGTGAGAAAGGAACCTGAAAAATCTGAGGAATTGCATGTTTGCAATTACACATTTCCGAATTGTTATTTATTTTATAGTTATTTTTTATGTTTAACATTTTCACTTATTTATTTTAATATTATATGTATTTAAATTAATAATATAGATTGATCCAAGAGTGATATGTTATAATAACACAATTTCCACCTTATTATTCTCACACATCTGGCCTCTTGAGCTGAACTGCATCACAAGATGATACAGAACCTCTAGGTAATAATTTTTATTGCCAGTTTGGTCTTCTGATAGATATTTTTATTGCAATTCTGTGCTGACTGAACTTTGGTTTCTGGGTCATACCCATACAATCAAGATTCATCACCAGTAATTAGTCTTAAGGAAGTCAGAATTACTGTAGGTAAACTCCAGCATGACCTATGTAATGTCAAATCTCCTTCTATTCAATTGCAGCTTTGGCATGACTCTTATCATCCACTAAAATCACATATATGGAACCATCACTAATCCCATCTGGAATTTCTTGAAAGGTCAGCTGATGATTTCCAACTTTACTGTCATTTAGATTTTCGCCTTTTGACAACCTATTCATACTCCGGCCACTATCAACTGAAGTTCAACCATTTGAAAAAGGTTATACCACTTTTTAATCTATGTAATCTCCTTAATCTTGTTCCTGAAAGTCTGCTTGTGTCTAATCTTACAAACTGTATCAGTTTAATTTTTACCAAGCATTTAGCAGAATTGATGCAAAAATTTTTCAAAATGTTTGGCAATAATAGAAGCACCTGTAACACTAAAACACTTATCTGTTGTTTGACTACAACAAACAAAATGTTTTACTATTTGCATTCAAATATTTTTTGAGTAAAAAAAATTGGTTGGATACTTTTTCAACAGACCTCATTATGTAATATAGGCGTCAAACAGAGATGCAGTTAATTCAAGTTTTTATTTTTTTATTAAAATTATTTTAAAATGTATTGTCAGAGTAATATATTAGTTATACACAAAATATTTCTTTTAATATATATTTGTGATTACCTTTGAAAGAGATATTTCAGCCACAACTGTATATTCACTGAATGTAGAACATCCCATAAAATGATAAAGTTGTTTACCGCGGCAAGTAAATCTGGTTGTACCATCAGGCATCACTCCTTGTCCCTAGTAATTAAACATTATTGTTAGATCTCAAAATAATTCAGTCCCAAATGTGTAACAATTATAGATATTAAAAAAAGATTATGATGTCATACTGGAGGTATAACAGTAATAAGAATAAATATTTGCTACTGAATCTTAATTTCAATACAGAAGAGAAATAATTTAAAAAACATTTTTGGTAATTTTTAATCAATATTTACTGACATCAGTAAGACATATGGAAGTAGCTTAAAATTGTAAATAGTAAATATAAATAAACTGCAAAAAACGTTTTTTTATTACAATGCTAAAGTCAACAAAATCTATTTTTGTTAGATGGGCATTTGCGCATATGTATGTATATAGGCCTGTATTTGGTCTTATAACTCAGGACCCTGTTGAGTGATTTTCTTTAACTTGGTAGAGAGGTACTACCTTTGGTGGAAAAGAACGTATTAAATTTTTGCAAAAAGTAGAAAAATGGGTGGGGGTGTTTTGGTCGAAAAAGAATTTCTAATCTTTAGAACACTTGCAAAAAGCATTTGTTTTTACAAAAGTTGAAATTTTTTATGAACATATGACCAAAGGTTTTTATTCAACATTCACCCCTTCCCAAAGATTGACTTTATATATTTTCTTTTTTTAGTTATATCTTGCTTCAAAAAAGGAGTTAATGGAAGTTTTTTGCATCTACATTTTCTATATCATTACACCTTTAAACAGCTATAAAAGTTTTTTCTCATCCCACTCCAATGGTCTGTAGTAACAAAAAATATTTTTTATAATTTTTCTAAAATTATTTTTAATTAAAATCTATCAAGCAAGTTACTCATATATGTAACATTTAAAATTATAAAATCTCAATTTTTCATAATCTTTTCTCTAGTATGTTTAAAAAACAAAGCCAAAAATTTTCACTTCCTTCTTAGAAAATTACACGAATTAGAATTGTAGTTTTATCTTTGTATTTTTTTAAGAAGTTATTTATTATACGGATTATTTTCTTAAAAATTATTTTTACCTACATGCTTTCCCTTGAGTATGTAAGCCACCAAAGTGAAATAATTTTTTTTTGCATTTCAAATTTTTAATGGTCAAAACATATTTCATTAACCAATAAAGTTACAATACTTAATACCTCTCCATGGATGATTAAATTAAAAAAAAATTAGAAAGAATTATTTAAAATTTAATTTTTAATTTATTTAAAATGAATTTTAGTAAAAATTTTAACTATTTTAATCAAAAACATATTTTTGAAATTGTGATCCTAATATACTATTTATTAAATATTTTGGTTATTTCTTTATTTTTCTGAGTATCTTGGCTTCAGAAATTAAAATTAAATCATTTAAATGTAATCAAACAAGTAATTTTATATTTAACAAGCATAAAATAATCAGTTTTTTGTATTTGTTATTTAACCATATATCATAAAATTAGAATTAAATATTTTTACATAAAAATATTTAAAAAATTCATAATTTTGTTTATTGATTGCAATAAAAAATTATTATTTTATCATAAAGAAAACAAATAGAGCTTAAAATGATTGAATTAAAAATGAATTACATAACCTGATGAGTGTTGCTGAGAACATTATACAAATCATTGTCAACTTTTTTTTTTATATAAAATAAAAATAATTATTTGGTTAATTTAGCAATTTACCTGAGTGATTCTTATTTTGCCGCACAAGTTTGTCTTTGGAGATTTACAAAATTTGCATTCACCACATTGTGGAATGTATAATGGGACAACATGATCGCCTGTTTTATACAAAATAAAAACATATAAATTAATTTCAAATTTACAACATTAACAGATTAGTTTAAAATTTCCAAAAAAAATGCAGTAAAGCCCTTGTTATAACATTTTTTAACTGCAGACTATTCTATTCTGAAGATATGATTCTTTTATTTGCAGAAATAAACAATTTATAAAAATTTCAAATAATTGCGCAAGTTTCCACTTAACAGTCAAATCACAACAGTTTTCATGCAGATAATTTGTATTTTAGTTACCTAAAAAATTTAAAAGATTATTAAAAATTTTAAAGATTATCTTATCTTAACTTTTGCAAATTGATATCACCAAGAAGGTGATATTAATTTTCAAAAGTTTTAAAAAAGCTTCTGGCACTGATAAACTGATTAGGATTTAGGATAAGCGCAAGGATACACAATTAATGATGAATAATTTTGGCTAGGTGGCATCACTGTTATGCATTTCTCATATGTTGAGAAAATTACAACAAATTTTAATAAAGAATAAATAATCATAAGAAAAAATCAACTAATTTTTAAAAGGCCTAATTAAATTTTTTCTCTTCAAAATTATTTTATTATTTACCTATAAGCAGCAACTTTACATAAAAAAGATGTCTTTTTCACAAAATAATATATAATTTGAATTTTACTATGCATCTCATTTTATTAAGTAAGTAAACTTCCTAAAATACATAAATAAATACTTCACATTAAATTAATTTAAAAAAAATTGTTTGTAAACAATATATGAATTTCAATAATTTTTAGGAGTTTGTACATGAATTGTCAGGAATCAACTGTCACTTCTACCTTTGCTTTAATCTAGTAATGGTAACTGTCAATTTTTTGACAGATTTTTTTTAACGTAAAACTGTTGAAAATTGACAATTTTTTTATTTTTCTTACTTTTAGAAATAAGAAAATGTTCTGAGGAACATCAGTATCATAGCATATTCTTTGTCATAACTTTTTTTAATTACTTTTTATCCATAAAATGTGTGGTTAATTTTTAAAACAAAGTGATGCTGCATTTTCATAACATGAATATAGTGATGGTACAAGTAACAATTCTGATTTTCTAGATATTAGTGAGGATGATTACTTGAATATTACTTCTGAGTATGTATTCTGGGAAATTTCCTGAACAAAAAGAAATCTGCATACTGATAACAGAGAATATTCTGTTAAATATTACACTAAGAACAGGTAAATCCAAACAGAAAATAAAATTATATTCAAAAAAGGCTTATTAATACACCACTACAAAACTTTCCTCCTTATATATATATATATATATATATATATATATATATATATATATATATATATATATTTATTTAATATTCAAATGTTTTGAAATTTCAGATAACTATTAAAAATGCTCAGTAAAATGTATACCTTACAATTTGCATTATCACCAAACCTCAATTTGATTCTAAAAACAAAATTTTGGTTTTTTTAAACACTTCAACACTTTTTCGATTTTTATTAAGTTTATTATTACATTTACTACATGAGGGGAAAGACAGTCTTTATTGGGCCCAATTTTTGGAACTATATGTTTATTTACAAATAAAAATATAATTTTTAAATTTGCTGTTAAACCAAAAATTAAAAAAAAAAAATATATATTCAACAATTACTTTTAAATTAATCTACAAAATAAAATAAGTAAATAAATTATAAAAAATAATTATCATTATTAATTCATTTAAATTTAGAAAAAGTAGTGGGAAGTAAAATAGTAAAACAATGCTAAATGTTTGCTTAATCATTGCAAAACAAGTAAACGTAGGTGAATTTTTTCCACTTACAATTTTTTTATAAACAATAGATTTGTTTGGCAAATTGAGGAAATCCTTTCACAGATATTTGATGTTTTAAGCTTCTCTGAAAAAGCATTTCAGAATGCAGCTTTAAAAGAAAATAAAATTTCAGTCAGATAGTGTACATCAAGATAATTAGGACTGAAAAAAAAATCAAGTGTGTAATTAATTTTTAATGTGAAGTTCATATACTTTTTTTTATTCTGAGGGCTTCTCTTTACTTCATGGTATTTTCATTGTGAAGAAAATTTAAAAAAAAAAGGTCCATGAAAAACCTAAAGACAACAAGGTGACATTGCTATTAATCTATCAATGGTGGTCATTCAAAAGCCTGCTTATTTGACTTACCTTGCTACTGGACTTAAGGAAAGTGTTTTTAACGAGACAAAGCATACTTTTCTGTGGCATTATTTATATGTGATGTGATCAATATATTAAAAAGAAATATGACAACTGATTTTATGTTGGTAATTGAGATGTAAATATATCATTATATAATGTTAAATTATAATTTAATTAAAAATCATACACAATCATTTTGATAAAGCAGACTGAGGTAGATCTTCTCTGAAAGTACTATACATCAAAGAATAACAAAAGAATAGATTCAGAAAACAGATTTTGCAAACAAATATAAGTTTTAATGGAAAAATTACAACAATTTCTAAATAATCAATTTCAAATTTTTTACATGGTATAAAACTCTTACGTCTACTTGGTGAAAGTATGAATGCAAATATCTGCAGGAAATGAGAGTAAATGTTTTAGCAATTAACCTTCAATATTTTTTATTAAATGAAACCATTTCAAACAAAAAAGACTGAGATTTAAAAAAAAGGTAATAATAAAAACAAAATGATTAAAGGAGGTTTCATACCTTGGAGAAACTATAAAATGGAACAGCCAAGAAAAAATAGCCTGAGAAGTCAGACAAAGAAAATATAACTGGCTTATTGTCATACATAAAACATTAACAAAAAATATATCTCTAAAAATGCAAAATTAAAGTATTTGAAATGGTGATTTATCCAGATGTGTTATGAACTACAGTGTACTTTTAAAAAAATTCTGAGTAAAAAAAGATCTTTAAGGAAAATATTTAATCCTATAAAGGACGATACACTTAATGTATATGAACTCTCCACAAAATACTGTACCAGAAACTTAAAGAGATAGCAAATCAAATATGGTGCATGTGAGAAGATTGGCTTTTATATGTCTCATTTTAAGATGAGTAATAATAGAATTACCAAGAAATCCTTATTTTTTTACTAAAACCATATATTGTAACAAAGTTAAGAAAGATTTAAACACAGACAGAAATTCCAGGAATTAATCAAGAAAAAATTAAAGGGAGATCTTGGATCGAAGAAGATCCAAAATAAAAAAATTGCAGTAATAGATGAATTCAGAAAAAGGCCAATGAAACTTAAAATGTATTGACAGGAAAGGAAAGAGGGCAGTAAGAAAAGTGTTAAATCTGGTCTATAGTTGATCAAAAGGAGGAGATAAAATAGTGGTATGAAAAAACAACGAATACCATTAACACTGAGTTATTTTGCTCAGAACTACTTATTTTAATAATGCGAATAGAGATGAGATGTATAAAGGGAAGAGACATTATTAAATTTAAAAGTGTATATGGAAAAAAAATTGGCTTAGATTTTCATATCTTGCTGTAAGAAAGTGAAATGCTGGAAACACTAATCAAGAACAGAAAAAACTGGAGGCCTTTAAAATATAGATCTATAGAAGGATGTTGATAATCATAAAGCCTAACAGAATTCCTAAATGAAGAGATTTCAGAGAACTGTTTATAAATGTGATTGTAATGAAATAAATAAAAAAATCTTAAAAGGAAACATACTGATTACATTTTGAATGAAGAAATCTTATTAAAATGATATTTCAAAAAGAATCAGGTCTTAAAAATTACCTGGTTGAAATGAAGTAACTCCTTCCCCTATACTTTCTACAATGCCGCCGCCTTCATGACCTAACACACACGGAAATTTTCCTTCTGGATCATTACCTCCAAGAGTGTAAGCATCAGTGTGGCATAAAGCTGTAGATACAATTTTAATTCTAACTTCACCAGCTTTTGGGGGTGCTACTTCAACAGTTTCTAAAGACAATGGTTTTTTTTCTTCCCATGCAACTGCCGCTTGACAACTTATTACCTGAAATAAAATGCTTGATGTATAGATAGAAAAAAAAAATATATATATATATTTGCATACTTATTTATTTCAGAAACAACAGGCTCATGTCCAATTAGTTTCTTGATGTAGGCTGAATTTTATAGCATCAATGCCAAGTCTGACTGGGATTTAAATCTGGTCAGGGTTGACAGTATTAAAGTAATAAACATTTTGAATCATGTAAAAATTTTAAATCACTCAATGCCTTTATTTTATAAATGCTGAAAATGGAAATCTTTGACTTTTCAATGGATGTGGTACATATCAAAATGTAATGAACTGCCAAAAAATCAATACTTGTTTATTTCTGTAAGTTCTGATGCATGTTGTGACAATATTTTTTGCTATTTTTAATCTTGATGGAATACTGAACTCTATTTGAGGTATCTGTAATTTTATGAAAACATTTTAATGTAACAGCAGTTATGTTAATATTGTAACGTAAAAACTTATCTCAATTTAATGCACAGATTTATCTGTATATATATATATATATATATACATATACATATCATACAAATATAATTTGTTTTTATTTTTACTTTTTATTCATAAAAATTAAAAAAAAAAACTGATTACTTTTATATAAGAATGACTTAAATCACGAATTGTATATTAATATTGAATGGTTTCTAGTTACTTAACACTAAGAATTTGTGGGATTATAATAACTGTAAATGGACCAAAAAAATAACTTACAAGTAAATAAAATAAAAATTAGATTTTTATGCAAGGGGAATTTATCTTATTATTATGCTATCTCAGAGATCTCCTCCCATTGTAAATTGTAATTTATTTTCTACATAGTCAAATATTCTGAAATCCAAGCAACCACAAAAATATACTTTATAAAATATATATTTCACATTTTTTTATTTTGTAGCAACAAATTTTCAATTTGATTCTAAAAACAAATTTGTGCTTCTGTATATTTTAATTTCCTCAATTCTGAAAGATATAATATTATATTTACACGGTTTATAAATAATAATAATAATTAAAGAAATAATCTTCAAATTTATTGGCATTATTAACTTATGCTATAACCAAACCTACTTACTTCCTAAAGAATTCAATAAAGAGATTTGGTAATACAGAAGTTTATTAGTGCCACTACTAAGGATAAAGTCCATTCCAATTGTAAGCAACTGATTTAAACAACTGCTCTTGAATTTACTGTCCATTAGCCCAAGTTCACTGGTCCTCGGCAGCACTTATAGTTCCCAGTCTAGGGCTTCCACTGTAGTAACAGCAATCTACCCATCCTTTGGTCTATCCAAGTGTAATCCATTTTGTCTCATCTGAATCATCTTTAAAATTCCAGAAATCCTTTCTATTGCTCCTTCTTTATTATTGTTTCTGGATTTTCTTTTTCAATTTACATTCTTCATTTTCTCTCTTTTTTACTCTGGCACTTTACATTTGTAATAATATATGTACAGAAGTCTATCAGCCTCAGCCGGAATAGTTTTATTAACCCAACCATGCTGTACAGCTTTGTTTACATTGATTCCAAACATAAAAAAAGAGAAAAGGAGACATGTTCCTTTTATAAGCATCTGTTTCATGGTGGGATTTCTAAACAGCCTCTTAATAGAAAACACAGTCTTATATGAAAAGAGCTGCATCCATTTAATTTCATAAATACTATGAATGTAATAACTGTAACACGTTCTCATATTCTTAACACAGATCCGGTGGATATTTAAAAAAAACATAATAGAAAACCACTTGCAGGAAAGGGTCAAGAAACAAGAAAAAGGGGAAGATAGTAAGTAACAAAGAGGTAAACTAATCCCAGCGATTGTAAATGAGACAAAAAACTCCAATTAAAAAGTATCTCTGGTCTCCTCCAGCCTGCTCAAAATCCCTTGGGAGACTGCTGTATCTTTAACCACAACGGGTGAAACACATTACTGATCAATAATTTCCACAAAAATCTGCTTAGATATATACTGTAACAAACTGATTTTTCTTAAAGTAATGCCATGTAAGAAGAGGCTCAAGCTTCCTGAAGGAAAACACAACCTCATCCCAAAATTGAGTAGCATGTGGAAATTTTCATGCAGATACTCAACACCATTCTAGATGATATATAATACAATATAAAAAACAAAGCAAGTTCTGAAGAAATACTCTTTTTCCTTTGCACATTCCTTGTCAGCTTCCTGATAAAATCTTTTGAAATTTTTTCATTATTTAAACCATTAAATTATCTTAATTATTCTTAATCAAAACTTCCTGCTCCAATGATTATCTTAATACATTAACAATTAAATTTATTTAGTAGAACAATTAAATTAGATAATAGATTATAAATGACTCCATTATCACAGTCATACTATTTATAATATTATATTTAAATGTTTACATAATTTCCATATTTCATTACATAATGCTTCCACCACATGAACATATATTTTACTAATACATTTTTTTTTCAAGTTTAGGATAAAAAATACATATCATAAGAAAATGCCAAGAGAGCTGTCATGGATTAAGAAAAACTGAGTCTAATTAGATTGTAATCATAGATACTTTTGAAACTAAGAAAGAAATACCACTATACTTTTTTCTACTACTATTCTTTTTTTGTTTTATAAATGACTGATTCACAACATATGCTCAAACTTACATGACTGAATACAGTTAAACATTTTTGTAGAATATATTTCTGCAATAAATAAATAAATATATATATTATATTATTAATACAATTATATTAATATATATATAATTTCTGTAATATAACATAAAAAAAAATATTGCAGAAATTGTTTTATTGAGTTTTCTTTTTATTATTATTGCTATTAAAAATAAAATATGTAATTTGTATGAAAATAAAAATAAATATATATGTAAGTAAATAAATTTTAAAATGTTAATTGTCAAGAATAAATGGTATTTGATTCTAAAATCTTCCAGTTACAAAGAAAAATTTTACCACTTCACTACAGTGGTTGGTAACATTTTATATTAATAGAATTTATTTTAGTTATCAATATAAAGTGTTTTTTTTTGTTGAAATAAAAATTTACAAGGGCCAGAGAAAACATTATTAAATAAAAAGTAGGCAGAAAATAAAACTGTTTAAATTGTCCACAGTAAATTATTTAAAGAATAGAATATAGATAAACAAAATAAAAGATTTATTTTAATCAATTATTCCTGGTGCTATTCTTTTAATTAGGTGCTGGTCTTTTGAAGAATTTCTTAATTATTTTTATTTAAAAAAAATACTACTATTTTATATATATATATATATCTTCCTACCAGTTTTCCAGCTACTGCTGGGTCTGGGTGTGTGTATGTGTGTGTACGGGCAAATACCATTACCGCTACTGGTTTGCCAGGCCTGATGTAGCTGCAGTGTAACTAAAAATGTACTGGTAAACATGCAGTCTAGAACAGACTCAAAACGACCACTCCTGAGACATGTGTTACCCAACTACCAAAGAACACCAATATCCACAGTCTAGCATTTAAAGCCATATAAAAGCAACTGCCTTCACTTGACCTTAGAACTCTCAACTTTGAAAATCAGTTGATTTTGCGATGACAAGTTTAACCAAAAGACAACCCAGCAAGTTAATCTGCAGTCTGGTTACTATTTGAAAATTTATTATATACATATAAAATAGATGGCATGAAACACATGATTACATTGTACGCATAATCTGTAAGATAAAAATATTTATAAAATTCAATAGCAAAAACTTTTGTGTAAGATTAATATCTAACTTTTTTTTGTGAAGAGGTCTTGAAATTCTGACAATTGTAAAAACTAAAATACCTAAAATGTTGGGCGGTCTCATACTTTTCCTTTATAGTTATGCTGCTACAGCAGCAATACAGCTACTGCGAAGAAAGCAGAAATGTGGAATATTGGGTATGGCACGAACTGGTTAAAAAACAGATACAGTTGTTCATCATAAAAGGTCCTAAAGAGCTAAGAAAAATTAAATAAACTGGAATCACAATTTTGAAGCAAAGAAACACACAAACAATATTTTTATGTGGTCAAATTCTTTATAAAAATGGAAAAACTTTGAACTTTTTTGGTTACTACAACATGGTTAGAAAGGAAAGTATATACAAGGGCTTATGATCACATGTAAAATTAAAAGGCAAAGAAAATGTGAAAATAGATATAATATTGAAGATAAAAAAAGTTGTAAGAGTAAAAAACAATCTTTAAGAAAAGAAAGCCATAATATTTTTCTGGATAAAAGTAATGGTGAAAAGGTGAAGGTTTGTTGAAAATTTCTCCTCAATATATAAGATTTGGAAGCAGATTCATTTAAATGAAGTGGTAAAAATTTTCAAAATACAAAAAGAATTGCGAAAAAATAAAGGCTATAATGAAAAAGAAGATATACCTATAATATATACTAATATATACCTATAATATATACCTATATATATAGTATATTATATACATATAATCAACAAGAAAATCAACAAAGAAGCTATTTTTAAATCAGTTTTGTTATCAGTATTGCATATTGTTATAATTTTTAGAGAATTGTGTAAAGATAAACAACAGATCTCCATGAAAAGATGTTTAGAAATTTAAAAAAAAGGGAAACATTCTCGCAATGAAAAGGTCAGTGCAATGCTTGTTATGAATTTAAAACCCGGGCTATTGAAGAATATAACAACCATTGCAATAATAATTGAAAGATTCTGCTAAAGCTGAGAAATATAAGATCAAAAAAATTGCCAAGAGCAGTTCTGAAGTATCCAACAATGAATCTGCAAAGTGCTATGATCTCTCTGATTATTGTGGAAAGATTGATGAGTTATAGATAAAAATTGTATGTCCACAATTTTACAATACATAGGCAATGAAATAAATTTATGAGTGACATGAAAGTAGTGAAAGTGTATCAAGCAACATATTATTCTCATGTATTGTAGATTATTATCATGAACATTAATTTTAAAAGCATTGTTTTGATATCAGATGGGTACATCAATCAAAACAGAGGAACAAACACAACCTTGGAAAATGCCTAAGTGATCTTTTTATGAGTCATTCTATTGTAATTAAACAATTGTTTTTATAGAAAGGTCATGATAATGGAAGCAAATAGTGTGTCCATAGTTCTTAGAACATTTTTTCAAGCTGTCACTAATGCACCATCTGATTACGTTGTGTAAATGTGCAAGACAAAAAGCAAATAGCCATACACCGTAAATAAAGTTGTCCATATGGTTTTCAAGCAATATGATAGACAAAAATCTAACTTTACATCAGTCAGACTAGGAAGAAAATCAGGTAACTTAAGTATTGATGGCATATGCAGACTAAAATACATTCCAGGTGTAAGATAAATTACAAGGCTAATTTCAATGATGGGCGATATATATTCTTCCACTAGAAGACCTTAAGGCATAATCAAATATTAAAAGGCTATACTTGAATCCCCCGGCTATTGTGAATAAAATATACTCAATTTAGTTGAGACTAGGCAGTAGCATACACTATGACTTTCTTACAGGAGTTGATAACCACTATTCACAATAAAACCATTATATTCAGTTATCAGCAGTTTATCACAGTATCACCTAATAATATAACAAAGTTGAAAAATAATGATTGGAGGTTTAAATGTAAAGGATTTCTGTATGAATCAGAACATTATAATCAATCATCACAATTAATTGTCAAAAACTGTCAAATGATTTATAAATACATATGTATTAAAAAGAATGACAAAATACATGTTATTAAAAAATAGATATACATGGAAATTTTAAACAACGTGTGATATCAAATGTAAACATTTCATTTCCTTTTCCCATGGCTGACTGTGAAATGCAATTTTTTTAAAATGAATAATATTTCAAGTCATCTCCATTTAAACAATAGTCTTTATTAAACGTGTCATTTAGTATACAAGGACTCCACTAGTAAGAAAAAAATCACCATTCATTTAAGACAATCTTAGTTGGGAATCTAATGAAAAAAATAAGAACAAAAATTTACAGAATAAGACAATTATTAATTTTTATAGTGTTTAATTAATGTAAAACAGTAACAATATCCTTAAATAAATAATGCTTTCATTTTTATATTTAAATAATCTTTTATGTTTGTTGGTAGGTGTACTCAGATATCAATCATTGTAGCTTAATAAATACGCAAAAATACATCATATTATGCACAATGTCTATTACAGATAAATTTTTAAAAAAATTACAAATTTACACTTTCTATAAATAGATTTAACATTTTGATTAATATAGAAGGGTTAAAGAATTAAACCATTCTTAGTTTAAGTCATGTACATCCTGACTTCCTCTGGGGAAGACACTAACCTTATGACGATCCCAGTCGCCACAGCACCAACTCTGTTCCTAGCCCTAATGATCTTAACCGGAGGTTGTCTTTTTAAACCCTCTAAACCTGATAATACAAAGCGGTCATCAGTTTGGCAATGCCAAACATATGCAAATATCTGCTGAGGCAGATATTTGCATCAGTATATTTACACAACCTATTACCTTTGTATGGCCTCTTCTAACTACGACCACCTACCATAACTTACAACCTTCATCTATCAAATTAATTATTTCGCTGAAGGGCAATCCCTGCACTTTTCTCTAACACCAAAGATTTCACACAAAAATTTTTCCTTTATATAAAATTTCAATTGGACTATGCACTCAAGATTATTACTTTATTGGGTCTTTAAATACCAAAAATAATATCCTCATACCAACAAAACAAGCGTTGCTCATAACAACAATGATTTTATCCTAAAATTCAATTTACTCAAAATCCTTTATTTAATTACAAATCAACTACCTGCTTCACACAGTTTTTATGAATAAAATATCAAAAGCTTTTAACTTTATTATTTTTAAAATTTCCTTTTGTAAAATAAAATCCTTAAAAACTATAGCTAATCAAAATATAACATTTTTCAAGTTTACATTTTTTCTATGTGAACTTGTTTCATTCTGATAAATATGCCTATTATGTTCTACTATTAATAATTATGTAATACACTGCTTCTAAATTCAAATTTTTACACGAATATCGGTGTTAAATAAAATAAAGCAGAATTGCTCGCAAAGCGAATGGGTCTGCCTTTTTACAGAAAACATAATTTGAGTTCAAAACACAATATCAAAAAGCTGAATGTTTGAGTACACATTTTACATTCGTTTTATTAAGAAGATCAAATAGTAACGAAATTTTATCACAAAGTTGTTTATAATTATAAACTAAAAGGAGCAAAAATATCAGTCTCTTTTCGTGGATAAAACTGCTTTGTTTAGGACGTACCTGTGTGCTAAAAATGTATTTTAATTAAGAAGCAGGAAGATATGAATGTGAGATAATACGTGAAGTCACTACAATTCCCTCCGGGAATCGAACCGAAGAGAGCTAATCCAGAAATCACCTGGATTTTTAACAACACGATGTACTGTAGTATCATTTCTAATACTCGATTTTCAGACAACTTAAAACTTTTTATTAAAATAACAAAACAAAAATATTTCTCTTTAATCGTTATATGTATTTTTGTTAGTTAGTTAAACTCTAGTGACAAAAGTTATCTTGAGAGTCAAAAAGCAAAAAAACGTTAGGATGTTACTGATTTGTAAACACATTAATGCCGAACAACAGGTTTACTTACTTTACCAACTGTGTCTGCCATTAATGCTGTATTTCTAAGTACAATAAGTTTCAACTGCTCAAATCCAACAAAATAATGTAATTAATACGATTACGACTTAATGATACAAATTTAAACACCCTCAAGCACATATAACCTCAAAACGCACAAATTCACAAAGTATAGAGAGAGTCAAACGTGCAACTGAATGTCATACAATCATGTTGTAATCCATATTATATCATCTTCCACCTTGACGTAAAATAAACTTTTTATGTTAACTAGTTAACTTTTTAATCAATGATACGAGCTAAACACGCAAAGTCATCGTATTAATTCTTTAAATTAAAAAAAAAAAAAAATAATTTTGAGAATCCAATTTTATGAAAACACTTAAAACATTTGCTGTGTAATGACGGGAACAAGCAGTATTTTCTGTGACTTTTCTTTGGAGTGCATTTACGTAATTAATAATGTTTATCTGAGCATTCGATTATTATTTATGATTATGTAATACTTAATCAGTTTAGTTGCAGAGATAAGTTTCAAATGATATTGCAAAATCTTTTATCAGTAAGTTAAGCAGATAAAATCTGTTTTTTCTATCCCAAAAAAAGAATCATATGTAATTAAATTATAATTAAAATACTTGATTTGTGACAATTATTTGAACAAAAAGAAGTGATAATTGAGAAATAGAGACTGCTTGTTGAGCTAGCAAAACATTTTAGAATGGACATTTTGCAGGAAAAAAATGAAATAGAATACTATGTACCAAAGCAAAATATGCAGTGAGTTGTACCAGAAAATATTTTCAAAGTTATATTATTCGGGACCTTCATTACTTACTATATACCTCATGATGGATTTGTAGTTAAGATTTAACAAGCACACCCAAATGTTATGAAATTCATTTATGTTAAATTAAGTGTAATAATTCTACTGTAACAATTATTTTACAGATATATTGATAACAATTAAAAAAACCTCTGTTTAACCTCTGGGTTCACCGTTAGGATGAGATGAATGATTTGTAGCGTGTGTGAAAATGCCATGTCTGACTGGAATTTGAACCCGGGACCTCCAGATGAAAGGCTGAGATCCTACCATTCATGCCATGGAGGCCAGCAAAATAAAACCATTCATGCCATGGAGGCCAGCAAAATAAAAAAAACTTGAAAGACACAAATGTTAACTATAAACATAAGTCATCTGCTTTTTTTCATGTCTCTGAAACTATATTCTGTTATTTAAACTTTTTAAGATTTTACTTAATTACAATTTGAGATGTCACCATCACACTTATTTTATTCTACTTTCCTACACTGTATCACAGACAGATTTCATCTTTTATCTTGTGATGCAGTACTTGATTTAAATGTAAACTAAACTGCAAGTACATGTTTTACACTGTATAGTACATAAAAACTACACAGAATATCTCATGAAGAAGTCAGACAAAATGATTGGGAGCCATCTATCTTCTAAATCAATTTGTCTTGGCATAGTGACTCAACATTTGGTTGGCCATATTAAGAAATAAGTTTTGTATAAGAAATAAAATTTGTGTCAGATGTCTGCATGTATTATGGGCACTTTTAATGTTAATTTTATTTTTGAGATATTTAATTTATAGATGAAAGAACAAAGATTTATTAATAAAACGTTTATAATGTAAAACTAATTTTGAAATAGTAAGTAATAGTAAAACATTATATCTCTTAGGTAATCCAGATTTAACACTCCAGTAAAAATCTTTTCCTTCGTAATAATTAATATGTTTAAAAAAAATAATTACAAAACATAATAAAGTAAAAGAGACAAAATTATAAAAATAAAACCATGAAACACAAAATGCAGTTATAAATAATATTAAGAAATCATGCAATATTATTGCACTAATGGTAAAATTACAAAATATTTTAAGAAATATACTTTTTAATGTACAATAGTAAATTGGATTCCTTGTCTCATTATACTAAATTTCTCTTCATTTCTTTAAAACTTCCTGCAACTCTATTCTGTTCAGACTCACGTTTCATTTACTACTTTTTTATTAAAAGGAGGACTTTTAAATTTTAAAAATAAAAATTATCACTTTTTCTGACTCTTCATAAATTATCACTTTTTCATTACTCTATAAATTTTCACTTTTTTTGTTATTCTTTGTAAATTCTCACTTTTTACTTCGGATGGTTTTGGCATGACATCTGTACATACATGTGTATGTATGTATCTTGCATAACTCAAAAACAATTAGCTGTAGAATGTTGAAATTTTGGATTTAGGACTGTTGTAACATCTAGTTAGTTGTTCACCTCACTTTTAGATTGCAATTGACTGGAGCAAAAGTTTCCCAAAAAAGCCCAAGAACCAAAAAATTTGGATTTTGGACTTTTTCTTAACTGCAGTAATTTGAGAGCTTTTCAAAGATATATCAAAAGTAATACTTATTTTCATTGGTTCCAGAGTTATAGCCAAATAAAGTTTCAATCAATGAAATATTTGGTTCTTACAAGGGGAAGGCCCATCGGTTCAAATCAGACTTCATTTCCTTTTTTTTTTAACTTTTTTAAAATTTAAATATATTGATTTATTAATAATAATTATTAACCTCTGATTGTAAACAAAAATTACAATAAATAATAATTCAATAAAAAAAAAAATATATATGAAAAAAATCAGAAGCTATTAGTGAAATCAAATTTTACGTACTTTTAAATATGTGTATATGTAATTTAACAGACGGTACAAGGAAGTTATCTAATGTCCACATCAGATATTTTTATTACGCTTATTGAGTTGGTCTAATACTCTATTTTTTATTTAGTCTAGTTCCATTCTCCAAAGACTCAACTTGTGTATGTTATGAATATAATTAATTGATATAATAATGATATATATATATATATATATATATATATATATATATATATATATATATATATATGAATTATAAGTTCAAAGTATAATAAAAATAATTTATATTATAAATGAAATAAAGACTTTTATTTATTTGATTGAACCAGCAAATAATAAATATTTAGAATAATTAAACCTGACTGAGGTATTGAACCAAGGCAGCATATTATTTGACAATACAACTGAATTGATATTAAAAAAAATTGTTTTCACTGCAGCAGTTAATTGCAACAAAACATTTTTATTACCGTGTTTCATGATATATAAGTAGGATGCAATTGTATCCACCTAATTCTATAATGTTTACTTAACTTTTACGTTAATAAAAATAAGCTTTCTCTTCCAGAAGTACTTAATTTCTTTACAAATGGATGTACAAGTATTATGTTGCAATTTGCAGCATTCTCAATGTTCTCCTATAATAATGGACAACAATTTAAAAATATGAGAAGAGAGAGTTAGAGAGAGAGAGAGCGAGAGAGAGAGAGAGAGAGAGAGAGAGAGACAGAGAGAGAGTGACAGAGAGGGGTGAGTAAAGTAAGGAAAGAGTATGTAAGGTGTGGTTGTAGGAGAATCTTTTATCCATAGTAGAATTCCAAACAGAAGTAATGTGCTATCACTCAGTTATTAATGAAGGAGAGCTGCAGTCTATTCTACATCAACAGTAGAGTACAAAGTGTTCAGGGAGATAACACCATTACACTATTGGATGAAGAAGTTTAAAGTAGGGTTAGTTTAAATAAATTATAGTTTCACTTTTATACGAGTAAGTGATTTGAGTTGAATCATTTATTTATATTAAAAAACCCTAAACATAACTGAATTGTATATTTTCTTTTATTTTTTAAAATCTATCAATAATTTTATGTTTAAGTTAAATGATCTTTAAGTTGATTTTTTCCTCAAAGGGAAGTGTTGAAGGCAGATGATAAAAAAATACAAGCTAAGTACAATGAAAAGTTACTATCTCAAAAAAAAATTGAATATATATGTTTGTAGATATTTGAGCATTATTCTATGTGGTCATGTAAAAGACTTAGAGTAGGCCTGAATTAGATAAACATATAACAAACTGGGCACTCATATATACCAATTGGAAGTCCATTGTTGTTACATTTTAAACCATTTGTTACAAATCTAAATAAAATAAATGTATAGTTGATTAAAATATAAAGAAGAATTTTTCTTTTCCTTGTCATAATGCATCTGTAATGCCATGTTTATTATTAAATGTTCAGACAAATTTGCAAATCATATTGACTTAGTTTTCTCCAGCTTCATTGTCTGTCACTGATACAGTTTCTAAACACGATGGACTAAGTAGAGATGAACAATGAATCATAATAAAGATAAGAATGAAGAGACCAAACCTTCTTAAATTTTTACTAAACTATCTCTTAACTACTTAATAATTACCTGTTAACTAATTCTTAATTTTAAACTGTTGAGGATATATGTAAGAGATATACGAGGGCTATTCGGATAGTAACTTTCAATTTGTTATTAAAAAACACAAACTGATAAAAAACAATTTATTACATACATCTTTTAGCTACTTTTCTACATAATTGCCGTTTAAATTAAGGGACTCGTCACATCTGTAAACAAATTTTTGAATGCCCTTGTCGTAAAACTCTACTACCTTTAAATTATGCCAGGTAGTAACACCATTTTTCAACTCCTCATCATTTTTAAAATGATGCATCGCTAACCATTTCTTCATTTTTGAGGAAAGGTCATCACTGGGAGCCAAATAAGGGGTGTATGGAGGATAGTTAATCATTCCCATTTCAAAATTGAATTGATTTGGCATTGAATTCGTACTGCAGTACACCGATGAGCATCGTCATGAAGAGAAACTCAGCATGCAGTCACTGATTTTTGTTTTGTATGGCTATTCTCAATTTCTTCAATGTCTCGCAGTAAATTTCACTGTTATTTCAGTTCAGGGCTATTTGGAGATTAAATAAATGTTCTTTTGATTAAATAAAGGTCCTTGGTATTGCAAGGAGTTAAAAACAGTATTACTATCTAGCTTAATTCACTTGCATAGTGAATAAAAACTTCTGATGCACTTGACAACATAGCAATGAGATTGTGGTTGTGCGGATAATTGGTGATAAACACTGCAAGCTTAGAGTCACAGAAGTTAGAAACTGATGTTGAAAATATTGAGAAAAATTTTTATTTGAAATTATAAGATCATACACAGAAATGTTTGCAAAGTAGGTCTCAATCATTTACTTATCCCAGAAAATAGGAAAAACACTCCGTAGCTGGAACTTATCTTCAGTTTTTTGAAGAGGAGACAAATTTTTTTGAACTCTACCGTAACCTATGATGAGAATTTGTCTATCTTTTTATCTTTGATTAAAAATAACAATAATTTAATGGAAACAAACAACACTTCAATTCCAAAAAAAGAAAGCCATTGTCACTTTTCTCTTTGTATTTCAATGTTTTGTTTAGCTGACTCATGGCTTTCTGACATCATGGTTGTAAATTGTAAGAACAGTTAGTATCTTCTGTTTTTCGTATAACATTTAAATACGTGATATGTTTGTGAGCAGTGGTTAGTAAAAATGTAGTGGAGAACAGCAAAATACTTAATAAAATTATGTTTTTTGTGGGCCATATTTCAGAATCTTTGTACGAACCTCACACCACAGCAACTTTTCAATATTTTGTACGTAGGCACATTATTGCGGTTTACAAAAAAGGTAGTAATTATGGTTGGCAATTAAATGTTTATAACCTTCGATATTTAGAAATTATTTTTTTATCAACAATTGCTTAAACGAGTAATTTAATATTTTACCAGGCAGCATGGTAAAATGTTTTCTATAATTTGCAGTAACTTCTCACTGCTAAAGGTACCGATGAGGATCAGAAAACAATTCTTAGTGTCACACTGAATACCATCAAATATCCATTCTCTCTCTAATAACTGACCACAATTGTATTTTCACTACAAATTTAGGTTTACTGTTTTTTATTTTAATGTAAAAATCTAGGAGAATGTAAAACAACAACCAACATATGAACAAAATGAAAAGTCCTTACACAGAAATCTTACCTTGGAGGTAGTAAAGAAATCCAGGTAATCAAGGTAACAAACCAGAAGATGATATTGTAAGAAAAACTGTGTTGTGAAAAATATATTCTGAAATTTTTGTGATAACTATGAATTGTACTGGTTTGACATTACCTTCTGCTATTAAAAAAAATGATTAGTATACTGAAATGTAAAAACTGAAAGTTTATTGAAATGAAAAATTGATATTGAAAATTAAATTAAAATTCCCGCTCTAAGGATAAAAATGTCCTTAGTGCGGACTGTGTTTAGTTAAAAACTTATCCATTCGTTCTTTATTACGCGCTCACGTGCTATACAAATAAAGTGAAAGTTTACAGTTATTACCCAGATTGTACGAACTACTCGAGTCCATGATCTCGAGAGTGATTAATATTTCGCTATTAGGCGTACTGATAAGCACTGCTTATCTTATCAAACAGTAATTCTCATAACTTACTAAACTTACTTTTCTGACCTTTATTAGTACTAAGATTGTTCATTATTATGTTACAAGACAATCATTTTTGGTTGCAAAAAATTAAAATTTAATGTATAATTATTCAATTATCGGAGTTAATTCTATTCTCTTTCTGTAAGAATCATAATAGGCATATTTATGTAGGCTATCGTGTCTTAGGATTCAAAGGACGTTGTTTATTTGAATTTCATTGCAACTTAAAAAGTATTAATATTTAGCGTTATTCAACTCTGCTGAATTAAAATAATGACAGTAACACACCCCAGAAGGAAAATTCTGCAAGATTTAATTTCGTCCCTTCAAAATCATGGTCCTTATAATATTAATGGTTTTTTTAATAACGGCAACAAAAACTAAAAAAAATTCTTGCGCAGTTCTGCGCAAGAAGATCCATCTTTTGCTATTTTATCTTGTTTTCTTTTGAAAAAGTATCAGCTCATTCTAATTTAAGATTTAAAAAAAACACCTATAAAAAAATAGTTTGTCATAAAAGTACTACAATAAAAAAAAAAAAAACAATTCCAACTCACTCATTGTGAGTTACTGCTTAAACGGGTATGAAAAATACACCACTAGACTGTCAACATAACCGCAAATTTGTTTGATCTTAAATTGAGCGTAATTCAACCAATATTCACTTACTCAACTTCAGATACAGCATATCTAAATTTCAGTGAAATTTATTTAGTGATTTTGGAGATTTTCGACCCAAAATATTTTAAACACACACACACACACACACACACACACACACACACACACACACACACACACACACACACACACACACACACACACACACACACACACACACACACACACACACACACACACACACACACACATACACATACACATACACATACATACATACATACACACACAAAGTGGCATCATTGATTAAATCAATAGGCAGACAACTCTAAGAAGCAGACTTAACACTTCTTCGAGACTGGAATTTAAAATCTCTTCATTGTTTCCTTAGAATTGACGGAAGCTATACTTAAATCCAGTAGGTAATAAATTTTAATTCTTATTGTTTATCATTTATATATAGACAGTTCTTATTCATATGACTGAAACACCTTTGTAATTAATTTGTATACATATGGTAATTTGTATTTTAATTAATTAACATATTAACATTTAAAATGTTTTAATTTCTGTTTTCTTTTATTCCAATTACAGTATACTATTGATTCCAAAATCTCAATCAATTTCGTTGAAAATTACGATGTGACATAATATATAACCACAATGACTTTCTCATACTTCTAAGGACATTGCTTTAAATAAAACACGCACGCGCACAATACACACACATTCAGAGAGAGAGAGAGAGAGAGAGAGAGATAACCTAAATTTAAAATAGATAATTACTTCTACTTAAATGAAAACTCGATTAGTTTTAACTAAAAAGGGAAGATCTTGCGTATCAGACACGTTGACAATCTATTTGGGAATAAAAATCGTTTTGTGTAACGTATTAAATGGACTTCCTGATAACTGGATTAGGATTTATTAAAAAAAAGACTATTCATATTAATTATTTATAAAAACTAATTTGTGGATGTATTCCATTAAAAAGTATTAAAAAATATATTTATTTAAAGATGTTTGCACATACGTATATTTAAGGCATGTGTTTAGAAAGTGCAAGTTTTGCTTAACTATTATTTTTATTATTATACTGATTATATTTTAGCGTCCTGTTGCTATGGTAATAACAAGTTGGATATAATTTTATCCTCCCCTCTCTTTTATATTATTAGTTCTTACTGAAGGACTAGTTATACCTCTTCTACAGAAAGTAAGCAGGACAAACAACTGTTTTAGTATCTTTCTAACCTAAGACACAGTTACACAATGTATCGTGGACAACAGACGCGACTACTTCAGTTTATTTAGCAATTTATTCGTTAAAAAATAAGTTAAAAGTGATTTAGTTTTTAAGTGTAGTGTTTTTCTTTTTTTTTCTTTGCGAATTATTATTTAAAGTTAAAAAAATAAATTATAAATTAAAAATAATAATAATAAACACAAAGTGTTAAGTGTATTTTATTTTATTATTAAATCTTATTAAAAAAATTATGCTAATTTAATATTGTTATTTTATTTGTAACGTGAAGTTGTATGTTTAATTTTTTTTTACTTAAATTTTCATCGGCGAAATGCTCAAACTCTGCTGGATATTTTCGTTACTTATACCATTTTGTAAGTATATTCAAAATTTATACATTTTTGAAATACAAATATTATAAATGGGTATAATTTTATGTGCTTGATAAAAAAAAAGTTTAACGTAAATGCTTATTTTTCTGTTCAGCCTCCGGAACCACCGTAACGTATTACTTGAGAGGATGAATGAGGATGATATGTATGAATGTAAATTAAGTGTAGTCTCAGGTCGACCATTCCTGAGACATGTGGTTAATTGAAACCCAACCACCAAAGAACCCCGGTATTCACGATCAAGTATTCGAATCCTTATAAAAGTAACTGCCTTTATTAGGATTTGATCCTTAGAACTCTCGACTTCTAAATACAACGTAGATGCTGACATAGATTATTGTTTTCCTGGCTGTTACTATAAAATAATTCATAGCATGTATGTTCGTACCGTTGTTCGCTTAAAACTAAAAAAAAAAACCGCTGGACCGATTTGAATTATGGTTTTACCAGTTTTTTTTATTGAAGATGATTTTATGGATAACCAGAAAATTTCATTAGTGGGTGAGCAGTAAAGCCTAAGTACTTTGTAATTTTCGAATATTATTTTGAATAAGAGAATATTTTGTAAAAGAGAATTTTATAGTTCCCTCAAATGAAATTTACAAGAAAAAAAAATAAATCTGTAAGTAATTGGGAAGATGCATTTCGTTTTCATGTTATATCTAAGTTTTTTTTTTTTAATTAATGCAAAAAAAGAATTTTACCTCCATCGATTTTTTTTATTTTAATTTGTGAGCCTATTACCTGAATCTGTGCGACTACTTTATTATGTGTACGTAATTACGCAAAGAAGACAACCTATTTTAATGAAACTTGGTAAATGAATTTATTTTAATTAGACATTATAATTTATTGAACTCTTTGAAATGTTTATAATTTTTCACTTCAAATATTTTTTTTTTGTCTTCAGTCATTTGACTGGTTTGATGCAGCTCTCCAAGATTCCCTATCTAGTGCTAGTCGTTTCATTTCAGTATACCCTCTACATCCTACATCCCTAACAGTAAGTTTTACATATTCCAAACGTGGCCTGCCTACACAATTTTTCCCTTCTACCTGTCCTTCCAATATTAAAGCGACTATTCCAGGATGCCTTAGTATGTGGCCTATAAGTCTGTCTCTTCTTTTAACTATATTTTTAAAATGATTCCTTTTTCATCATACGGGAAAAGTTGTATTTGTGGTTTACATGCTGAGAATGAATTTTATAAAAAAACATCGTGAGGGAGGATAAAATGATATAAAAAATAATATTTAAAACACTTTTTGTATGAAATTGCATTCGGAATTTTGAACGAGGATTTATTTTGGATAATAAATAAGAATGTTCCCGCAGGAACACCGAACAGTTCAGATTTCATAAAAGATGGATTATAAGTGTGCTACCGAAAAAAAGATCCTTCAGGGGATTTTTTATTTCTTTATATTTTGAGGTAACCTGAATTCAAAAACAGTAAAAATCTTACTGTGTATGGGTATTTTCCTCAGTTTTCTTTATAACTCAGGAACGTTTTAACCTATAATCGGGAAAGTTATTGTGGTACCTTGTGAGGCCGTTTATTGATTCTATTAAAATTTTAAAAAAAGTTGCTCAGTTCTGCGCAAGAAACCGACTTTTTTTTATTTTATTTTGTTTCCTTTTGAAAAAGTTTCAATTCTTTTTAATATAAAATTTTAAAAAGAAAACGAATTAAGAAGTAAATAAGAAACAGAAATAAATAAATAATCGAAAATAAAATTAAAATAAAACTATACACAAATATAAATAAATAAAAAAATAATTTTAATAAACTCTAACAAGAAAATTAGTAATAAATGATTAATTTAGATGCCCTCATTATTTCCCGTTAAAAAAACGCACGATTTTCAGAGTAAAATGCAATATATATGTTCGATTAACTAGTAGACTCTACAAACCATCAAGTTTTAACTCAACACTGCGACTCACTGCATAAGCGTGTATGAAAAATATAACACTATATAGACAACCTAACCTGTAGATAAAAAACACATGTCCAGTCATCATGATCTTCAAAGTAGGTAACGCTACCTGAATACGCCGAGCAATATTGCTGACAATAGATGCAGCAAATAAAGAAACATCAACGTTCCAGCTTGCAGCATCATAACGAATCACGCTTCTAACTTACCCCGCTCCAGAGTTTTCAACCTTAAATTGGACGTAAATTCTAGTTGTTCGACCGGCATAAGTTTAAAAGACTAATAGAATTATTTAAAAGTTAATTATTTTATTACACTCTGACCTTCCGATAACGGTTACTAATAAACTACATTTTTACTCCGCCAATGGCGGAGTGATCGTGTCTCGGCCTTTCATCCGTAAGTCCCGGGTTCGAATCCCGGTCAAGCATGGCATTTTTCATACGCTATAAATTTCAATTTCATATTCCCATGCAAAAGCTTCGAAGCTTATACGGTGAATTAATCATCTAGAAAAAAAAGAAGTTTTAATGGTATTATTTCTAATAGTATTCGTTAAAAGTATTTCTTTGACAAACTAAAATTCACGCACGAGAAAAAATTTAATTAGGTCTAACTCTCTTTAAGATATTGCAGTCCGTCAAATTTATGCATCTTTTCATCCATTTTACCGATTTTTCGACTCTAAGAAAAATACGGTATTACGTTTGGTCGCATGTGGGAGTGAGAGGTGAAAATGAATTTTCTTTACGCTTTGAGTTATGAGGAGTACGAAAATACCATTTATTTAAGTTGTGGTTTTCTTATATATATATATATATATATATATATATATATATATATATATATATATCTATAGACTCGTATATAACATTTTGTGGTTCGAAAATCTTCAAAAGTACTAAGTCAGTTTCATTGAAATTTAGATATGCTGTAGAAATGTATCTGAAGTTGTGCACGTGAAAGTCTGATGAAGATTGGTTGTGTCGTTCTTGAGTTACGCTCGATTTAAGCTCGAATTGAACTGTTATTAAAAGGAAAAGTTTTGCTATATCGGAATGTACTGGTCATGTAAGAAACTACCACTAAAAAAATAAGCGTTATTTCAGATTTTGTAACCTTTCATTTTCGCAAAAGAATTGAATGGAAACTAATTTTTTCCCATCTTACAGTATTAAACGTTTAAGGAATTAACTTTTTAACCTCTATCACAGGATCTTTTAAAATTAAAATAGCTAAAAAATTGGGATTAGAAGTGTTTTAAGTACACGTTTTTGATACTGTAGGACAGAGTTCAGTGTTAAATTTGCACGAATTTTTGTAATTATTATTTTTAATTTCCAAGCGAATATAGATAGAATAGCTGTATTAAAAGGAAAGTATGGTGAAATTACGTCAAAAATGGGATATTACAATATTTTACTTATCGTTGCAATACTATGCAAAAAAATGCTTGAATAAAAGGAGAAAAAATCATTTTTCTGAATTTAAAAAAAAAATATAAATGCTTTTTTGTTGTATAAAAGAGTTTGTAACAAAATAAAAGTGGGGAAAGAACGGGATTTATTATTTAATTTTTTTTCACAATATTTAATTTTTTTTATTGTAATGGTTTTTTACAAAATTACGACAACTTAAATTAGGATATTTACTTTTTCAATAATGCCTAAGGTAATCAGTTGTGAATGGAAACATAGCAACCTACGGCTGATTGATTGAGCAACTATTAATTTTTGCACCAAGGTAACCATGAAAAAAATACTTCTTTGAAATAAAATTCAAAACAAATTAGTAATAATTCTGGTTCAGATTTCAGTTGTCAAGAATTTTTTTGATAGTATTCATTACATGCATTTATAATAAAATAATTTAAAAAATTATTTTCAAAAATAAAAATTTGAGTAATCTAACGCTGTTACCATAATAACATATTAATAGATATTTATATTTTAACTGACAATAACTAATATCAATTGGTATGATGTTTTGGATAAATTATATTACTTCAGATATATGAAACTTTCTTGAATCGGACCCGATTGGCAGCTGAGTCCCTTGTTCGTGCAGTGAGTGTATCTGTATACCCTAGTTTCGTTCATGAATTATCAGACCAGGATAATTAGAACTAAACAACAGAATGATAGCCGCCTGGAACAATATTTTAGAGTCATTAGCATAAAAATAAACTGGTTCGACGGGTCTCGAATTATCAACCTCCCGCATGGGAAAGTTATAGCTAATAATCTGTGCTTCTCCGATACGTTACCCAACAGTGTAACGTTTTTAGACAACCTACAACTGTTCTTTATGATCATGTTTATTAAATAAAATTCACTTTGTAGTGGATACATTCTTTCCAATTTTCTTACTAATCTAAACAAATATGTTAAAAGTAAAAAAAATAATAGATAAAAAAAATCCAGTTCACGGTTGATTTACTTTTAAATATAATTTCATACGTGACCATTTTACATATGCGTATTTATTGGAAGAGAGAGAAGTAATTGAGATACAGATACTCGTAAGTGGGAATAATGTTGGCTTGAATAACTCGTCTTATGAAAGTAGATATTGCTAGGAAGTTTTAGCGGGTAGAAGTGGACATGTCTTCCTTAATGTAATTAGTTTTTTTTTTAATTCAAACATCCGTAAACATTAAAGTATTTTTTTTAATAATCTATAAGAAATGAATTTATAGTTTTTATAAATAAATAATTCCAAAATTCCTAACTAAAAATATAACTTTTCCTTAAATTACAGTAATAATTTTTATCTATCAGTAAATGTAGAGTTGTAAACTGAAAAGATTAACATATCTATTAACTAGATACTTCCCTTAAAAAAACCTATAATAAAAAAAATATATAACTTCTAAAATCTGTAATTTAATTTTAATCAGAATTTACAAGCCGTTTAAAAATGTAGCAAAAATCGGACTGATTTAGGTAGATAAACACTATTCTTCCCTTGTGGGACGTTGATAGTTCAAGGGTCGGCCTTTTCTTTTTCCTGCTTAGCTTTTGGTAATTACTGTTCAGATAATACTTCAGAGAATGAATGTAGATTAAGTGGTCTTGTACATTCTCAGGTCGACCATTCCTGAGATGTATGGTTAATTGAAACCCAACCGCCAAAGTACACCGGTATCCACGATCTAGTATTCAAATCCGTGTAAAAATAACTGACTTTACCTAGGACTTGAACGCTGGAACACTCGTATTCCAAATCAGCTGAATCGGGAAGACGCGTTCACCACTAGACCAACCCGGTGGGTGTTCAACCTTCGGTCTAACCAATAATATTGTAACGTTTACCATCTTTGTAACATTATTCTGTTGTTGGATTGTAATTGACTACGTAACCTGATCTGGCGATCCATAATTGATAATAATTCATAAATACGTTCATTAAACAAACAAGGAACGCAGTTATCCAGGAATACTGAAGCAGAAAAGCTGAATAATATATCTGAGACTTAGGAAATATTACACGAATCGATTAGTCATTCAACAGAAAAACAAATATTAGTTTCCAAGATCTACGTAAAACATATGTTGAACGTATTATTTTCAACGAATTAAAATTTTTATTCTTTTTTGTTTTTCTACGCACAACATTAGAATCACAAGTTCATACAAATTAGAAATTATAAGATAACAACGGATACTGTTGAGGGCTCTTCAGAAATTATTCTAATTACATCTAAATGATGTGAATATAATTCGGTAAAAAAAAACCCCAAAAAACCATTATTTGTTACAGCTTTTTTATTAAATGTTCACTACCTATAAAAATATTAGATTCAATCCAAAATATATTTAACTAGTAAATCTCATCGTAGTCGCTAATGACTTTAGAGACTTTACTTGATGTAACTTAAAAAGAAATTTAAAAAAATCTGATGTGGACACCACATGACATCTTGTACGCCTATTAAATTACATATATACATTTTTTTAAATGAAAATAAAATTTTATTTCACTACATCTGATATTTTTTCATATATATATATTTTTTTTAAATATATATGAAATTATATATATATATCGTAATTTTTTTTTACAATCAGAGGTTAATAATTATTAACAAATCAATATATTTAAATTTAAAAAGAAGTTAAAAATAGAGATGAAGTCTGATTCGAATCAATGTGCCTTCCCCTTGTAAGATCCAAATATTTTATTAATTAAAATTTTGTTTGGCTACAACTCTGAAAACAATGAAAATAAGTACCACTTATTATATCGTTGGAATGCTCTCAATGAGGACTTATTACTTCAGTTAAGAAAAAGACCAAAATCCAAAAAAAAAAAAATGGATTTTGGACCGTTTTGGCTCTGTCGATTGCAATCAAAAGGGGAGGTGCACAACTAGATGTTACAACAGTCCTAAATCCAACATTTCAATATCCTACGGCTAATCGTTTTTGAGTTATGATACATACGTACGTACAGACGAAATTTTTCGCGATCAATACTTCCTTTCCTTCGTACAAAAAAGCAAAAATATTTGATTATTATAAGCCGATTTATCTGTTATAAAATTAAATATGAAAGAAATATAAAAAAAAACAGTAAGTAATTCATTATAAACGTAAGTAACGAACTATTTTTATAATTAAATTTTTCCTGAAAATAAAATAAAAAATCTGATGTGGACACTACATGACTTTCTTGTACGTCTATTAAATTATATTTACACATTTTTTATTGCACTTCATTTAAACTTATCTCATTTGAAAGTGATATACGATCCTCCAATTCTTTAATAAAGTGGACGGTTACACAATTGCTAAAATATTAGTTTTTATTAACATCAAATATTTATACAATTATTAATTCAACAATCTTACCTGAAATATTAGGATAGAATCCCTTTATTACTTTTTAAGTAAATGTAACGTCTTATATCTATCTAATCAGTATAAAGCAGCTAAGATCCCTTTGTTAGTATAGCTAACAAGGGGAAGGCACAGGCTTCGGGGCACCGATTTGAACCATATTGCGTGTGTGAATAGTTTACCGTTTACGTGTCTTCATCACAAAATACTAACACGCAATATTCAATTATACTCAAGAAGAATGACCTCAAAAATTTCCTTATGTTAGTTTATATATTAATTTTGTTTCAACAAACTCAGGTAGGTATGTGGTGTAAGTGAGAACGTGTTGGATCGTAACCATGCACACATCGGTTCGAATCCAACTTCATATAGACTTTTTTTCTTAACTTTTTAAAAAAATTTAAATATATTAATTTATTAATAATTGTTAACCACTGATTGTATAATTTTTTGTATAATTTATGTATGCATTGTAGGTAACAAATTTGCTTTAATTAAGTTCTCTCTAAAATGCCTCTGAAGAAAATCGAAATTGCTTTTTTCGCGATATCCCTCACTTTCTTAACAAATTTTGAAAAAATTAATATGCACAATGTCACGTATAATTGAGGTAAATTTGAAGAAAATCGGTTTGGACAATCATGAGATATAAGGCCAAACGCAGTGTCACACATACGTACGTATGTTTTTTGATCTAGAAGAATCAGTTGGAAACTAAAGCGTAAAAAAACCCGATGCCCCATTTCTGACATGATTATCATACTTCCCCGTTTAATTTTAGCAATATTCGCCGGAAAAGTAAAACAAGAAATATTTAATGATGAAATCATTTTAAAGGTTTTTTTTTATTAATTATCTAGCAGGTACATAGTATAGTCCCTTAAAAAACATACATTACCCTATTTAAAAAAAATTATATTTAATCTGTTACAGCTAGTAATTAATTTTATCTTACACTTAAAATACGAAATGTTAAAATTAAATTTTTTTTTTAATATTACTATTTTTAATTAATATCATTCTACACTAATGGTCGAATTAAAATGATATAAAAATGCGTTGTTAATATCCGATTAGATAAAATTATAAAACTTTTAACATTTTGTTAGTATCAATTGTAAACATGAGTTTGCACTGTCTGTATCAATAAACAAAACGATAAGTGAATTTAAAATGATATAAAAATGCGTTGTTAATATCCGATTAGATAAAATTATAAAACTTTTAACATTTTGTTAGTATCAATTGTAAACATGAGTTTACACTGTCTGTATCAATAAACAAAATGATAAGTAATAATTGTTAAAGACCTTCAATTAACGTTATCTCTCTCCCCTCCGCCCCACAAAAAAACATTTGCGATAAAATGTTATTAGTAGTTATTATTATTATTTTAAAAGTAGTTTTATTAGTGACAAAATTATTTTAAGTAAATTAAAATAAATTTTACACAACCACACACGCGCGCGCGAAAAAAAAACGAGAAAGTGGAAAAAAATCTAAAAAAAAAAAATACGTGACAAGAATACATAAAAGATTAAGACAATTGGCTATTAATTTTAAAAAATGACAGAAAAAAATATCTTTAGAGAGATCTCACGAATATCACTTAAAGTAAATATAATTAATAAAAAGAACGAACATATTGTTAACACTGCATGCAATAAAATATATATATTTTTTTTATGAATTCACGTGAAAAGTAAAAATTTACGCAAGAAGTCAACTATGTACATTCCTTTTTTAGTAAATTAGTAAAGTAGTGTTATACAATCCGTCATGTATCCTTATTATGTGATATCTTGACATTAAATTTCTAAAATGTATTATTTTTACTTCCTTGTACAAAGAAAAGGAAGTATTGTGATCGCGAAAAATTTCGGTTTTCAAATTTCAACGGAAATATCCATTTCGACCGTCCCTAAATCCATTTTGACTAGTTTCAGCGTGACGTCTGTACCTACGTATGCATGTGTGTATGTACGTATTTATCTCACATTAATTAAAAATGATTAGCCGTAGGATGTTGAAATTTTGGATTTAGGACTGTTGTAACATCTAGTTCTGCACCTCCCTTTTTGATTGCAATCAACTGAACCAAAAGTTTCCAAAAAAGCTCAAAATTAAAAAAAAAAAATGTGGATTTTGGACTTTTTCTTAACAGCAGTAATAAGTCCTCATTGAGAGCTTTTCAACGATATATCATAAGTGGTACTTATTTTCATTGGTTCCAGAGTTATAGTCAAATGAAATTTTGATTATTGAAATATTTGGGTCTTAGAAGGGGAAAGCACATTGGTTCGAATCAGACTTCATCACCTTTTTTTAACTTTTTTTTAGTTAAATATATATTCATTTATTAATAATTATTAACCTCTGATAGTAAAAAACGTTTTACGATAAATAATATTTCAATAATAAAAATTAAAAAAATAATACAAAATAAAAAATGAAAAAATATCAGAAATTATGAAATGAAATGAAATTTTTATGTACTTTTCATTTAAAAAAATGTGTATATGTAATTTAAAAGGCGTACAAGGCAGTCATGTGGTTCCCACATCAGATTTTTTTGTATGGTGATAAACGTGCAAAAAAAAATTGTCTTAAAGGCGTAAGAGAGTTATTTATGCCTTCTTAACATCATCACAAGTAATTTTTAATATAATTTTTTAAGTTACGTTAAGTTTTCGGAAATTAGTGAATAAGTTTTAGAATGAGATAAAATATATTTATATTGACGATTTTGGGAATAATAATTAAAACTGTTCACATTAAAAAAAAAAATTGTAATTGTCTTTTATATATATTTGATTTATGTTTTTAAAAATAATAATTAGGCTTAAAGGTATTTTATGCTTTGTTCATCACAATCCATGAAATTTGATAAATTTTTCTGAATCCAAAAAAGAAATGTTGTCCAGGTTTAACAAAGATATAAACCTGGGCTATATTCCATAACTCCCTAACAAGAAATATAGAAGGGAAGAAATATTTGAAAGTTCTTTTCCAGGAAACCTTTTAAGGATAAGTAAAACACTCAGTGTTGCCAGAGTTTACAATTATTATTAAAAAGTACACACGACAAAAAATAATGTACTTTCACGTATACATATGTTGTCATCTTATCGGTTCGATAAACGATACTGAGGAGAAATTACAACGTTAAGATTCTTACTAACATATATTATTTCTTCTTAAGTAACCTATTATTTACAGATAATTATGTCACAAATAATAATTCTGATTCTATTATGAGAATTAAAAAACTAATAAAAATTAATTAAAATTAAGAAGTTTTTATGACAGTGCGACTACAATTCTAAGATCTATAATAAATTTTATACAAGGATTATTTATAAAGGAAACTACATTATAATTTCATGGAATGGAATGCAAAGTTGGCAGGAGTCTATTACTCCCTACTTTATCGCAGAACCTGGACAGAGTCCCTTGCTGCTGGATCATTCTAATCGGGCTTGTTTTTAAAAGGGTTATTTTTAATCTCGGATATAATTTTTCAAGTTTTGTCTATTATTATTTTAGTGAATTTAAGACGGATTTAATTGCATTCCAATCCGTTGTTAAACCAGCGTTATCGAACCCATTTCATGGGCCGACCGCGGAAGGCTAGGCTTATAAAGCCTGTCCTCCCGACGTAATTCCCCTTCAGACCGTCCACTGAAGTCCTTTCGGTGCTAACTCTTTAATAGGCTAGCAGGAATACGCCACAACGGGGCACTACCTGTAAGGAGGGAGCAATGCGTCTCCTTTTCCGGAGGAGTCGCAATTGCTAGGTTATTTTATCTTACTGTAAGTTTTGAAATAGGAGAGGTTGTGTAGAAGCTCTTCATCCGCTTCTGGTATGGCTGCCCTTCAGGACGCATCTCTGCTGGGCTCTGTTCCGGACTCCAGTCCGTGATGTTGAGACGAGTGGCTGGTCTTCCTTCTTCTTCATCTTCATCTTCTCCCTCTTCTTCTTCCGAAGACCTCTTCGTTCTTCTTTGGCCTGCACTTTCCAAGAATTGGTAGTAACCGAAGTTACATACCATTAACCTTGAAATTCCCGGGGCCCCGAAGGGCTGAACGGGGGAAAGTGCAGGTTTCTTCGTTCTTCTGTGCTGTCAGTGGCTGCTGGGCAGGTGTCTGCTGGGCAGGTGGCTGCTGGGCTGATGGCTGCTGGGCTCGTTCCCTCTTTCTTCTTTCTTGAAGGGAAAGGAAGGTAATAGGGAACTTACAGATGGTGATACCTATTCGCGATCGCGGTTTTGGGGCGGCGATTTTCTGGAAAGAAGTAAACAGTAATTATTCACTCCACGTAATTTTTAACCTTCAGACACACGTGTGTCTGAGAAGGGGTTGGGGGATAATTTCATCAATGAATAAATAAAATTATTTACCTCGATACTTCGCTCTTCCACAACATATAGTTTCTCGAACTTATTTGCAGAACAGAACACTATCGCACTTTTATCGCAAATTGGAATACATTATGACGCACTCTTTTCATATACGCAAACCGAATGTTATCGTACTCTCTCACTCGAAACTTAAATTTGCCGGTTGTGCTTTACTCCTTATACATCGGACAGCCTAGACATAAATTTATTCCTTGTGTCTAGATCTTGCTTATTAAACGGCGAGTATGTTATAAGCGATATAAATTCACTGACTCTCTACAGCATTTATTTATTATTTATGGTAGGCCCTAGAGTTTATTCTGTCATAACAGGAATCGCAATCCCTTAATTCATTTATATGTTCGGATTCATTCGGATTTGGATTTTTCGAAGCCATTACATATAAATAATCCGAACCTTCATACTACTCTTGAAATTTTTTCCATTGTTCCTCTTTACTGTTGTTTCTGGATTTTTTCTTTATTTAAATTTATCTGTTGGTTTGCTTTGTTCATTTTCTCTCTATTTTTGTTTCTCGAACTTTCCATTACTAGAAGCTTCTCTACGCGTCACAATATATGTATATTGTTTCGTGTTTGCGGCTCGATCAGGATATTAAGAAATTGACAACTGGAAATGTTTATATAATTAAAATTTGTTTAAGAACATAAATAAAATAAGACAAATCAATAATGACATCAGTAATATTAATAATAAACAACTCACAATAATAATAATAATAATAATAAAAATAATAGACAGTGATTACATACAAAGCAAAATTTAAAGTAACGATTAGGATTTATTCACAGGTTAAATATTGAAAACCAGAATTCAGTCCCATTAACAAAAGACATTAGCATTACTGCTAATCTTAATAGCTAGTCTCTTAACAACTAGTCTTGTATTAACAACAATAGTACAATAGATAAGAGAAATATAAAATTCTTTCACAGCAAATACCTTTGCTGTTCACAGATAAAACTACCCTAACCATTTAGGAATGAAATTTAGTACATTATCTCTTTCACTTATAGTCTAACAGTAACTCACCGAACTACTTCTTGTTTTCATGTACTGGAATTACTTGTAACATCACCTTAATCGCGTCGAACAACTCGCATAATAATTCCTCGCAGGATACTCTTTCGCAGAACTCTATCGTAACACTCTCTCGCAAACTGATTTCAACTGGTGTTACCCGGAGTATTTAACTCCTATCCTCTTTACCTGCCAGACCGGACCCAACACGAAGCGTGAGAATGATCGTCCGCCTTCACATATCCTTATCAAATTCCTAACCTCTGGCCTGGTAACTCTTCTCACGGAAAAAATCTATTTAGGTGTGTCAGTGGGCAGCATATTACAAAGGACGATTGTTAGACGAACATGCTACCTTTACCAAAAGAGTTTCTTTTAGTCCTTTTCTGGATTCCTCCCATTATTATATTTTCTACTTCTTCTTAATTGATAGGAATTCGCTACTCAGGTCACCAAAAAGGGGGAAGCACTACACTGGAAGGGGAAATTTAAAAATTATGCTATTTCAAATTTTAATGATAATATTCTATAAAAAAAAACCTTTTGCCTCTTGTGATTTTTTTTCAAAAAATTCATCGTTCTCGAGATATAAGTGAAAAATGTACTCAGCAAAAGGAATCAGGAATGCATCGCAACTAGTGTCACCTGTACTGTATGTTGCTCATATGAGTTTCATTGAGCTGTTAACATTCATATTTCTGTTTAATAGCACAACGTTTCTAAAAGACAAAAAAGAAACTTATACCAGTATCGTAACTAGATGATGATTAGTTTATTGAATGATAGAATTATGGAAACAAAGTGTTAAATAAAATAATTATTAAAAAACCAAAAAAAAACCTGATTACTAACTGTACACAACGATAATAATTATGAAAAACGAAAAAAAGATAGTTAAATTTTTTTTATTTTCTTACTGGCATTTTTTCACAGTGAATAACGATAATATAGACTTATTAATATGCTACTCATACAGGGAAGAGAACAACACGGTACTGGTGCGAACGGTAACGGCTAAAGGTGTCAAGCTGTTCGGTTTTTTTGGTATTTTTCCTAAGGTTATCAATGGAATTTGGTTAAAATTTATTTGGAACCATTCAGAAAGTGTACACTTTCGATTAAAAAAGAATTATCAAAATCTGCTTACTAACTTCAGAGATATTGCGTAACATACATTAAAAAAAAAAAAAATACAGTCGAATTACATTAATTATTTTATGATTTAATTTTATTTTATTTAATTTAGTAAAATGTAATTATAACTCGTTTATACATATCTCTATTTACATTTTATAAACCACAGTTAATTGTTTAAAAAAAATATGTTGCTTAGTTCTTTACATTTATAAATCCATTTACTTTAAAATTATTTTAAATTAAATTTCAACACGTTTCTTCATTTTAATGTTACAAAAAAAATTTGTTAATATAATATTAAACTAATTAGTTTTTTGTGGTCTTTTTAAATTAGTGTTATTAAATTGATTTTAACGACAGTTATAGTAGGGCTACAAATCGCGTCACACTTTTTATTTTCATTATTTTAAACTCGAGTACGGTTGCTTTTACATTTATGAGAATAGTATATTAATATAAAATGAAAGATTGCCAATATGACTGCTGTTATATGTATATACCAGACAGCAGTTTCCATCATTACGGCAGTATAATCTTTGAATACGTGAATATGTGTGTGCGCTTGCGTGAGGGCTTTTATGTAGAGGCATTTTAAGAAGAGAAAACAATCTGTGTTTATCTTCCTGACCGGGCTTGTTTAACTGTTTGAAATACTGTTGTCTGTTTTCTTTTGTTGACCGCATTTGCATTTCAGTTATTACATAATTCACAAAAATAATATAAATGTTTACATCATCATATTTATAAAAAAATTATGATATAATTATGTTTTAATACAATAACGTAAAACGAATAAGTTTTTTTACGTTCATGTTTTGCAATACAAACACTTACACGCATACACATTTTATACGTTATGTATGTAATTAAATCAGTTGTAGACGATTTTACCTGAAACTGAAATCCATCCGTAAAACTGACAAAGCCATTCTCAAGTTAAAAAATATCTCATTCCAAGTTTACTAACCAAACTGAGGGAGTGAAAGTTGTTTTTTTCCTTAACATTCATTACTGAAACTAACTATTTTTGCACATCGCTTGCTAAATCCGTCTCAATGTAGATAATATTCAACCGCATATTACATCTTTATTCTATTCAATACTCTCAAAGAAAACAACTAGTGTGTCTTGTATTTTAAGTGTTTTACATGCATCATCGCCTTAAAAAAAGACTAGGTCAGGAGTAAAAGCCAAAAGTGTAAATGTTTGGCTTTTAAAGCCAAAAATTATCATTTTTTCCGGAGAAACTTTGCATTTTTTTACATTACCTCTTAGTTAATAGAGGATTTATGCAATATATACGTGAATTGTCTAGATATGGAAACCAAAAAATAAGTTTTAGGTTACCACAGAATTTTTGGTACAAATTACTTTCTTAATTTGTTGCAATTCTCTACAAGTTTTCATAATAAATTTTACGCATTTATTAGTCATTTAACAAAGTTTTTTTTTATAAATATAAAAAAAACGTATCTGTAGGCAACAAATTTTTCTGTTTTACGTAGGATATTATAAACATTATTGGAAATATGGTTATGAAACATATTTTATTCAATTTTTTCTGGTCAAAAACCATACTTTACCAAATTTTACCAATTTACCCCTTTTTCTTTTTCCTGTTTAGCCTCCGGAAATTACCTTTCAGACTTCAGAGGATGATATGTATGAGTGTAAATGAAGTGTAGTCTTGTACAGTCTCAGTTCCACCATTCCTGAAATGTGTGGTTAATTGAAACCCAACCACCAAAGAACACCGGTATCCACGATCTAGAATTCAAATCAGTGTAAAAATAACTGACTTTACTAGGACTTGAACGCTGGAACTTCTCGACTTCCAAATCAGCTGATTTGGGAAGACGCGTTCACCAACCCGGTGGGTTACCAATTTATCCCTTAATGTGGTTTTATTTCACTCATCAGGGAAAAATGAGGGAATCAGAGCGAAGTCTTTTGCTAGCCGTAACTCACTAATGAAGCGTTACCGGACAATGTTTATACGAAATTGTTTATTATTTTTGCTAGTGGAATGAGCTCAGAAGGCGCCGGTAACACTACGTGAATCATTCTTTCTCTATCACTCTCTCTCTCTCTCTCTCTCTCTGTGTGTGTGTGTGTGTGTATACATATATATATGCATGTGGTATGTGTATTTTTCGACAAGGCGTTTTCTTGTTTTATCCCGTTTTTCTTAAAACCTAAGTGAGATAGAGGTCTGGGATCACTTTTATTCTATTTCTTTGATTAAAAACCATAAGGAAGCACCAAATTTACCCCACCGATTTGTGTCCCAAGAATTTTAATACGGTTTAATTTCACAGGAGGAACAGAAAACAGGGCTAAATATTTCGCGAGCCGATAATCGCTAACGAAAATTTTTCTGACCTATGTTTATATGAACTTTTTTTTTCTTATTTTTGGCTATAGAATTATCTCCTGAAAGATTGCCATGCAATTTGGAATCACTCTGTATACATTCATACATATGTTGTTTTGTTACAGATGAACTAGTCGGATCCTAATACGTAAAGATTTTTTTTCCCCTTTAATATAACCAACTGTTCTCGCTATATTTGCCGGAAAACTAAAAGAAAAAAATTCTTTTTCCCTTAAAAAGAGGAGGTAAAGGTATTTATATACATAATTCGTATATTATAAAATATTATATTATTAGCTAAGCTGTCAGCAATGACAAATGCGTCTAATTGAATAAATTAAAAATTGAATGAAGATTAATATTAGATAATCGATTGCGAAGGTAAAATAAAAATACTAATTTTTTTTTCTATTAACTCTTAACAGCAACAACTTTTAGTAATTTTTTCTGAAATTAAAGGATAAATTTTCCTAAGGCGGTATGTTATGAATAAATTTAACTAATTTTATTTTTATGAAATATATTAAAGAATTTCATTGTAATGAAATAGTGTGGTGTAAATTAAATACTAACAAGACTGGTTTCATAGAATTAGGACATAAAACAGGTTTGTCCCTGACCAAATGGTCGATGCTCTTGTTTTTGCAGCGGCTACTGAACTGGACGGTGTATGTTCCTAACATTCTTTCTTTTTTTTAAAATTAATTCCCATTCACTCTCATCTACGTAATATAAATATGTATGAATGTATTTTCACTCGTATGGTGCGTAAATTTTATTGCTGTTTATCTATTAGTCAATTTAGGTTAATTAAATACCATAATGAAGTAAAATAGTACTATTAGAAAAACATTTCATGCCCAATACGTATACGAACTATTTACTCGATGTCCACCGGTAACCAGTTCATATTTATTTTCCGGAAGAAAACTATACGTCAAAATCCGATAAATGTTTCATATAAACATTATTTCAAATTTTATCAAATTATTATCCCCTGAAAAGTTTATTAAAATACATTCCCAGTTTGCAAATCAAAGAAAATTCTTTCCGCGAGATGGGAGAGGGGAAAAAATCATAGTTTGATTTATATATATATATATTTTAAAAAGGCGAAACATTTTAATTAGATTTTATAGTAAATCACACGTAAATTAAAAGTTTAACAAGCGACTACATGAACATTTGACCTCCTTCATTTGTACTGAGTTTAAGAAATACTCTATAATGAAATTAAATTAATACAGTGAAAGTTAGAATAAAGTATATAACGAAACTGTCGATACTAATTGATCGTAAAAGGTACAATCTGTGCCAAAAATAATCTTTATGTATTAGCAATTTAGTAAGTATTGTTTTTACGAACAACGAACTTCATCAATGATTGATGTCATAAAATTAATTACACTACACTAGATTACCATGTTTTTTGTCTGAAGAACAAGGTTAAATAAAACAAGTTTATCGAACTCCAAAGTAAGATTAAATATTAAACAACTTAGTGAAAAAGGTACGGTAATATAAATTAGCAGGAGAATGGTTTTAGACACATCTAATAAATAAGACTAAAACATGAAGAGTAAACAAGTAGTGTCTGAGAGATAATAGTAAAAAAGAGGGACGTCACGAATAATTAGTTCACGTGGATTTTCAGTGGGAAATTTCAACATGTCTGTTTAACTGAGAAAAATATTTGCGGTCACTTTGAAACTGAAAATTTTTAGAGATGTTTAAATATTTTTTTATAAAAATTGTTTTTCGACTAATAGAAACAACGTTTAGATTTTATTAAAATTTAAAAATCTGATGTGGACACCACATAACTTCTTTGTATGCTTATTAAAATACATATACACTTTTTTTTTTAAATGAACAGTACATAAAATATTATTTCAGTAATAACTTCTGATTTTTTTCATGTTTTCTTTTTATTGTTAATTGAATTATTATTTATTGTAAAATTTTGTTTTACAATCAGAGGTTAATAAAGTATAAATAAATTAATGTATTTAAATTAAAAAGAAAAGTTTTTTTACCAAAAAAAAGGAGATGAAGTCTGATTCGAACCGACGAGCCTCCCTTTCTAAGATCAAAATATTTCATTAATTAAAAATTTATTTTACTATAACTCTGGAACCAATCAAAATAAGTACCACTTATAATATTTCTTTGAAAAGCTCTCAATGAGGGCTTATTACTGCAATTAAGAAAAAGTCCAAAATCTACATTTTTTGGGATTTTGGACTTTTTTGGATACTTTTGGTTCAGTTGATTGCAATAAAAAAGGGAGGTGCAAAACTAGATTTGCAACAGTCCTAAATCTAAAATTTCAACATTCTATGGCTAATTGTTTTTTAGTTATGCGAGATATATACGTACGTACAGTCGTCACGCCGAAACTAGTCAAAATGGATTCAGGAATGATCAAAATGAATATTTCTGTTGAAATCTGAAAACCGAAATTTTTCGCTATCACAATACTTCCTTTATTTTGTACAAGGAAGAAAAAAAAGGCGTTTGGCCATAACAGCGTTACAAACAGAAAAAAATGACAGAAGGTCGTTAAAACAGTATCTCGCTATTTTCAGTAAAATAGTATCTTTAAAATTACAAATTGAGAAAAACTTCGACTAGATGAAATTACGCAATTAAATATATATATATATATATATATATATATATATATATATGTATTTGGATACAAATTATGAAGATTTCATTTATATATTTTATTGATGAGTGTGTTACGTACATTTTTATTTTTGTAATTCTGTTCACGTACTTACTATTTAATATTTGTAACATTAACAGATAACAGTACCAGATACAACTTACATATGTGTTCTTTATTAAATACAAAATGATTGAATAAGAGATAAACTACGATATGAAACTTGTACTCTCGCGTGAACGTCCTCTTTAATCGGTGTTGTCTAAAATATTAAGAAATTTCCTTCTTCGGTATATTTTAAATGAATACAACATCCTGATTTTGAATGAATGGGCTATACGTGTAATTTAACATTTGAATTTCCGTTACTTCAACGTAATCTTTGAGAACAATAAAATTAAAAAATACTCTTGCGCATATCTACGCAAGAAGACATACTTTTCATTAATTTAATTTGGTTTAATATTGCTAACAATAGATACGGCAGATAAAGAAACGTCAACGTTCCAACTTGCAACATGATAACAAACCATGCTTCTAATTTCTAAGTTTTTCGATCTTAAATTAAGCGTAACTCAAAAACGACACAACCAATATTTATCAAATTTTCACATGCACAACTTCAGATACATTACTACAGTATATCTAAATTTTAATGAAATTAATTTAATAGGTTTGGAAATTTTCGAGCCACAAAAGTTTGTACACAAGTATATAAATATATAAGGAGACCCCATTTTAAATGAATCATATTTTCGTAAACTTCATACCTAAAAACGTAAAGAAAATTCATTTTCACCCCTACTCCCCCAATCGACCAAAAGTAATTCAGTTCTTTTCTTCGAAAAGTCAGTAAAAAGAAAATCTATCAATGATTTTAACTAAAATTTCCCATCATATACAAAGATGTTGAAATTTTATTTTTCCTTCAGAAATAAAGTTAACATTATTATTACTTTTAACAACTTTTATTTTATTAATTAAAATAACATTAAAATTAATTTGTTAAACGAATAAAATGTAATACAAAATTTAATACTGTATTATGGTAGGTTATGACCTAAAGTAACATGAAACGTTGGTAAAACTCTTCAGATGACAATATCTTAAGCAACTCGAACATACCTAATTCTTATTTATCAAATCCCGGTATTTTACATAATCGGGATCTTTTAAATACTTTTAAAATTTCTTTAAAACTTTTTAAATACTCTTGATTCAAATCTTAAAAGAATTGCCAATCGTTTCTTCTCTTCCTTCACAATTCCTTCGACATACTTTTTTCCTTTCCAATCGAAAGATTCCACTTTTCTGTTCTTCCGTTCTTGTTTCAGAAAGATACTCTTCTTCCTATTTAATTTTACTAATATCCAAGACAGGAGTAGGAATTTTATATTTTTACATTTCATCCCTAAGTCGAGTGCCTTCGTATGTTGTATGAAATGGTGACTTTAATGGCCTCTACTTTATTAAGACTAACAGGCATCCGAATACAACATACAATGTAGAAGTAATATTCAATTTCTCATCCCTGACTAATTTACTATATTCTGAAAAACGTTTGTAAGAAAAGGAAAAAAGTTTGTTTAGCTATTTTTTGTTCGTTTTTTATAATTATTCAAGGTATGTACCTTGATATTAGGAGTAGGATTGTTAGTTTTTTAATAATTATCTTATTGAAGTCGTTAAAAAAAGTAAAATAATATTAAATTTAAAAAAAAGAAAATAAAACAGCTATAAAAAGTGAAAAATTATAGTTCTGCAAACAACTTTTTTAAATATGGGCCAAATATGTAAATTGTTTGTTTTAATTTATCATACGATTAAAAAAAAAAAAATAATAAACAAGAATTGAAAAAACGTATAATTTTTAATCTTTTATTGCATTTTCATTTATCTTAATTTTATTTAAAATTTGGATACGCTTATAAAAATACTGCTCTTTAAAATCAAAAGCCATTTAAAAAAGAAACAAGCCATTAAAAATTTGATGTAGACACTACATGATTTCCTTGTACGCCTATTAAATTACATATAAACATTTTTTTAAAATGAAAAGTACATAAAATTTTATTTCATTAATAACTTCTGGTATTTTTTCATTTTTTTTTTTTTTGTTATTGAAATCCAAATATTAAATCCAAATTTTTTTGGACTTTGGGCTTTTTTGGACACTTTTGGTACAGTCGATTGCAATCAAAGCGGGAGGTGTACAACTAGATGTTGCAACAGTCCTAAATCCAAAATTTTAACATTCTACGACTAATCGTTTTTGAGTTATGTGAGATACATTACGTACGTACGACTGTACTTACGAACGTGCGTACAGATGTCACGTCGAAACTAGTCAAAATGGATTCAGGGATGGTCAAAATGGATATTTCTGTTGAAATCTGAAAACGGACATTTTTCACGATTACAAAAAAAATAAAATGAAAAACTGAAATTTAAAAAAGAATTGAATAGCATTCATTTTTTCGAATTAGCCATTTCTGGACCGCGTGAACAAATATTATTTTTTTCTTTGAGGCTTTTCTCTTCTGCCATCTTCCTCGGTCATCATTTTTCTTAATCTTTCTCTGTATTCTCTTTCGTTGATTCCTCTTCCGTCTTGAGCAACTTCAATTTTTTTTAACACATACACTTTTATTTTCCTGGCTTCATAGCTCTAAAGCTATGCTGCAAGAAAGAGATTTTGGTAATCAGTCACAAAAAAATTGGTATGGGTATTTTTTACATTTTTCGAAGTTTCATGATCCAGGGACTCCAAAAAACAAAAAAAAGGTGGGGGTAATATTCGTACGTTCGTATATAAAAATCTATAAATGAACTAACTATAGTTGGCGTGTTTGAACCTTAATAACATTTGGCTGGGTACACCGATTTTGATGAAATTTGGTACAGAATATCGTCTGTATGGGGTTTGTTGGTAAACGTTTGGGATCAATAAATGTAGAGGGTGAGGTAGAAAAGTTTCTTTGGAAATTTCTTTTGAAAGTATAACCTTTGTAACCTTTTTTCTTAAAAATTTCCCTGCCTAAAATCAAATCTTCTCTTATTTTGATCTCTTTCCTACTGTACAGCCAACTGTTTTTGTTTTTGAAATTATCAAATCTTTCTCGTCAATCCTTCTTAATTTATTGTTTTTTTAAACAACGTAAAATTATCTCTGTTTTTTAATTGTGACAATCATGTTTTGAAATTTTCTATAAATTTCCTTATTTTATCTTAAACATTTTTATTATTTTCATATTTCGGGCCTAATATATTTCTCAGAACTTTTCTTTCTTTATTCAAAATATTCTTTAGTCTTGATTATTTAATTTTAAAGTTTCTGCCGCGTGACGATCAGGTTTTATAACCGTGTTGTATTATCCGAGTAAGAAATCGAATATTTATTATAGACTAGCAGACCCGGCAATGCTTCGCTATTTCTAGATTTGATTATATGTATAGATTAAATGAACACAATGAAAGTTTGATAAAACATTAAAAAATGAACATTACGGAACTTCACAAAATTTAACCTTTCCCTTTTTCCCTTTTACCTTTTCCCTCTTTCCTCATTTTCCTTTTCCTATTTTCATTTTTACCATTTTCCCTTTCCTTTTCCCCCATTTTGTACCTTTCCCTTTCTTTCACCTATTTGTCTTGTCCTTTCCCCTTTTCATTTCCTTTTCCGTTTTTACTTTTCCCCGTTTTCCCTTTTCGAATTTTCCCTTTTCCGATTTTTCTCTTTCTCCCTTTTCCCTGTGCGTAAATTGGCCCAGTAGTTTTTTAGTCTATAGCGGACACACATATCGGAAACACTGTAATGGAATCGTAAAATATTTAGTATAATATGTGTTGCTTTTACGTCCAACAGATAGCGCTGTTTTTTAAAAAAAAGCATGTTTTTACCTGTCACAGGTGCGAAATCTTAGGTATATAAATAGTAGACATTTAAAAACACGCGCGTATTCGAATGCAACGTTGTGTCAAAATTTCAAAGCAATTGGTGTAGAAATTTCGGAGATTTAAGATTTTGAACAAACGAACATTTACATTTTTATTTATATAGATTTCTGGTTAGAAAATCATTTTATTTTATTTTCCCAATTTTCTAAATACGTTATTTTTAGTCCACTTTCTGAATTAATTTGCCTAGATATTTAAATTTTTTCACGGCTTTAATTTTCCCAAATTTTGTTTCTGTTTCGCTTGGCTGGTCTTCTAGGTTTGTCATCATTTCCAAATTACCACATATTTTGTTTTTTTATTTTTATAGTTTTTTCTTAAAATTATAGTTTAATTTTATTTAATATATTAGTAATAATATCCTAAATATTCTTTCCAATATTTATATAAATATAATATAAATTATATATTTTATGAATGAATAAAAAGTAACTCTATAAATAAAGAAATAAAAAACTAACAATCAATCTTACATCCAATACACTATTGAGAAACTTTCTTACTTACGGATTACTAAATATAAGAAACCGGGTGATTAAAAAAGAAATAATAGTTGTAAATCTATAGAAACAGGCCTTGATCTAGTATTCAATGATCATTAAACTGAATTATTATGTAGTAAGTTCTTTTAATGAATTATAACCAGAATAATAATAATAATAGTAATAATAATAAAAAATGAAAAAAACATAGTTCTACTGATATTGTAATAATTTATATACAAAGATCCAGCTACAAAAAATATATATAATTGTTTAAATAAAATTTTACTATTGTATTAAGTAAAACTTAGTTTATTACATTACTTGTTGAATAACTTTCTTGTTTTATCTCATTATGAAAAAAAAGTTTAAGACTTTTATAGCAACATTTGTCGAATATATTAAGAAAACCCAATAAACACTAATTTGCATATGGTGCATACATTATTTATTTAAAGAATGTGTTACACTTAACAAATTTTTTTCTTTGTATAACCTGTTAATTGAGATTTAAAAATATTAAATTTCCTTCCTGGATTAAATCATTTCTACTTTTTATTTAAAACTACACAGATTTTAGGCGTAATATTTAATGATTCAATATTTATTACTTTCATGTTTTGAAATAACTGTATGTGTTTTATAAAGTTGTGAGAAATAATCTATTATAAGAACCTATTTAAACTGAATCAGCATAAACAATAGAAAGTTGTTCTGTATTTATATTACATATAAATGATTTTATTACAGTGTAATGGCCCCAACCGAACAGTTAAGGTTATGCTATATATTTAAATTGTTTATTAATTTTAAAAATCACAGCGTCTTTTTTTATAATTATTATAATAATATGAAAGTAAATAGATCACAGGCATATTTTATTATACTTCGAATGGTACATAAAAAATGATAGGATCAATGAATTTAATTCACTGAAAGATCAGATGTAAATCAAGTGAATTAGCTGATATATCAACAAACGGATTATTGATTTTTTTTCCATTAATTAATTGCCCACCGATCTGGTCTAGTAGTTAACACGTCGGCGTAAATCAGTTGCTAACAGCTGATTTTAGAAATCGAAGGTTCTGAGGTTTAAATCCTAGTAATAGTTAATTGTTTTGTGCGGATTTGAATACTAGACTGTGGATATCCATGTTCTTTGATGGTTGGGGTTCAATTAATCAAAGGCCTCAGGAATGGTCGGCCTGAGTCTGTACAAGACTACATCTCATTTATGTCATATGTATTATCCTCATCTCATCGGGTCGTAGCAGATATTGTGTCCAATTTGCTAGAAATTTGACTTTTGATTTTTTAAAGTGTTTTATTAAAAAAAAAAAAACATACTTACTATTACTTACTTTTACTTCATAAAATAATTTACTTTTATTCATTCATAAAATATATTTTTTATAATATATTTATATAAATATTGGAATAAATTCTAATTGTAAGATCCAGGCATAAGTTTAATTATCCAAATAATAAACATAATATCTACAAAAATAAAATTTAAAAAAAATATAAATTTCAAAGTCCATTTCATTTATGTTCGGAACTGAGTAAATAAACACCCGTCTCAGTAATTGGCTGGTTATGTCCTTGATTTTACTAATATCCCAAGATTATTTCTTAATATTTTGTATTTATGTTCAGTACCAGAACTGTAATGGTTCTAGGCAACCTAACATGTGTTCCAAATTTAATGTCATAGTCTTTTTCAAGAATAATCAGTGGTTCATGCCAGGATTACAAAGGAAAATTGGGAATAAAGTGGTTTCCTAACTGCCTAATTTATGGTTGCATATCGGCAGGGAAAATCCAAAAAACTACAATTCTACTATTGACATCTTCACTTTTTTAACCACACGAACTGGAGTTATATATTCATTATTATTCTAAGAGAAAGCAATAAGTTATCTTACGAGCTTTATTTGTATCAAACACACAAGAAGACTGAAATACACTATGTGATGCAAAAATTAATCCGTTAGATATACTGCTTTAACTCAGTAATTATTTTACAATAAAGTTTACCAGTAACATATATTTTAATTGTTTTTTTTATATAGGGACCTTCATTCATTTCAGCAAATAAATTTATAAAAACTCTTAAGTAGAACTCAATTCAAACGTATAATAATCCATTGTTGTGCAAATACGAATAATTTGTTTTTTAATTTAAAAGATAATAAATCCATAATGAATACTGTAAAACAAAAACATGCCAATTTAAATTTAAAAATTCTCTTAAAAGTAATTAAAATTATACCAACTACTTTAAATAATTGTATCAGTTGACTTCACAGACGAAACAACAGTTTCATACAATTTTACAGTTACATTAATTATATAAAATTCATGAAACATCAGGATTCATCGCAAATATAGCCATTCACAACTATGGATATAATTAAGTTTTCTTGAAATAATTACATTATCCTAAAGACAGTCTAAAGACAGTTAACGAATCTCTCCAATCCAATAATAAAAAATTTGTCTCATCGCATACGTTTAACAATATAAACAAAAGGATATTAGGTAATTATAAAGATATTATTTAAATTGTTAAAGGTATTAACTATTTAAATAGCTAATTATTTGATTAATACTAAACAGGTAGGCCGGAGTTAATACAGTTTTCTGAACCAAAATTATTTCTTACTAGCCGGTCTTACTTCCTGTATAGCAAGTAGGTTCTGCCCCCTGGGTCCTACTGTGTTCATTATCCTTATGCTTGTGTGAATAATACTGATAAATTTATCAATTTGCCTGTTCAAATTATAAAAAAACTGTCAGTATTTTGTAATCTCTTCAGAGCAAGTTTGGTTTCCACAGGACGCGAAACATTCCTAAGTGTGCGGGTTTTAGAATAGTCGGCCTCATTTTAAAAATAGCTAGTTACCAGTCCTTCGCACGAGTAAAAACGTATTTTTCACGGTTCTTAGCGTTATCCAATAATTCTATCAGGAGGTGACCGTAATCAGTTCTCACTTTTTAAAAAATATAAATTTTTAATGTTTTTTTATTTCGTGATTTTAACTCTTTTTTGGGTTTTTTTGTGGAATAAGATAATCTAAAGAAAGAACTTATATAAAATATTTACAGCTTTCTTCTCTGGTGTGTGTGTATATACACAAATTGTTTCCACATGAGAATAGAGCAAGTTAATTGCCCATGCGAGAAGCATTGACTGTCCAAGAGGAAACATCGTGGCATATGCCGACTATGGGCTGCTGCTGGTCGAGGGCAACTCGCGTGCCGAGATAGAGCTCAGAGCGACACAGGCGTGTAAGGTATTAAGGTTGTGGAGTCTTCAGCATGGGTTTCAGTGCGGAGAAAACCACTATAATGTTCTTGAAGGGTCGTCCAGCCGCAACCCGTCATCTGCGGGTTGTGATGGACGGCCTTCCGATTAGTTATGTTACCGTTCAGAAGTATCTGGGTTTCATTCTTGATGAGAGACTTCTCTTCAAGGAGCACCTCCAGTTTGTAGCGAAGAAGGCCATCGATGCTTTCTTCGGTGTCCGTAGAGTCATTCATCCCGATTGGGGGTTGAACTATCATACCATGCGAATTCTTTACAAAGGTGTCTGTGAGGCCATACTGTTGTACACTGCGACCGTCTGGGCTTATCGTTTACAATTCCTATGTTATAGGGGTATTCTTTTGCGATTTTAGCGTCTTCTATTGTTAACTGTTGTCGGTTGCTACAGAACTGTCTCGCGAGAGGCAGTCACTGTGATCGCCGGCATAAAATCCCTTGACATTTTAGCTACGGAACGTAGTCAGCGGTATATTTCCAAGAAGGGAGGCCTTCTAACGTCAGGGCGTATGCGAGAAATTGAAGACCAAAGTTTTAACTCTTGGCAAGCTAGGTGGAATGATTCTTCTACTGGTCGATACACGCATGGTATTTTTTCAAATGTTAGGGAGTTGCAAGCGATTAGCTGGGATTCCCCCAATCGTCATATTACTCAATTTCTTTCGGGACATGGTGCTTTTAGGGATAGTTTGGCTAGGTTTAAGTTGGTTGACTCCGGCTTGTGTCCGGACTGTAGGGTCGATGACACGGTGGACCATGTCCTGTATGTCTGTCCCAAGTACGAAGCTGAGCGTACCAGAGTTGTTAGGGAAATTGACAGAATAAACTCCTTTGATCTGCGAGTCAACTGGAGGACTCGCAGAGATTGGGCAATTATTGCTGGCTTCCTTCGATTCCTCGCCCTGCGCAAGACGGCCGAGTGGATCTAGTAGAGTAGGAACCCGGGTGACTAGGGTTCGCCTGGACAGTTTGACTGGCCAAAGGTAGGCGCTTTGACAGCGAGCCAAAGCTCGTTAGTTAGATTTAAGGTGACTAAAATTATATAAGCTGTCGACGGAACGGCGACTGCACAGTCGATGGGCATGGGATACCAAGTAGCCGTGAGGTGTAGCGGCGTTTTGACAAGAGCAGATTAGAATGAGCAAGCGACACTGTCGGCGGGATGGCGACTGCACTGCCGAGGGCATGGGATACCATACAGCCGTGACGTGTAGCGGTTTCTCGACGATGGTTTATTGAGGTGATTGTTACCCGGAACTCTGCGATGGAGCCGAGTGGGAGTAGGATGTCTGGCCGCCTCTCCCTTGTGGACCAGACCGGAGTCCATAATTTAACCTCTGGAGTTTGAACTGAAGTTGTGTTCAGTAAGGGAAACTAGGACTAAATCTCGTTGTTGCGAACAACATCTTTGGTGGTATGTTGTGTTTAATTTGCCTCGATTTACGAGACATTCACGAAATTGGCTCATAAGTAGAACTAGGCGCGGGGTTCGTGCTTCCGCGAACTCGGTTAGCTAGTTCAGAGGGATACGATGTAGGACATTCAAGATGTCCGGACAAGGCCTACAGCGAAGGCAAAAGCTGAGTTAACAAATCACCGATGCAAATGTCTACCGAGGCATTTACATCGGTGACATCCCAACGAGGCCAGGCTTATTACTATGAGATGTAAAATGTCAGAGGAGCGATAGACGACTCCCCTTAAAGCCCAACAGGGGTAGGAATGGGGGGGAGGTGGTGTGGCGACTGGAACGTCACTAAGCGGGTGTCTTCTCCTACGGGGTTGGGATGTTCAAGAAGAGACCACCCACTTGAAGCATCTGACCTTGTGAATTATTTATTGTAATCGAAAAAGCGACTTTAAGTGGTAACTGGTGACTCTTAAAAGTGAAGATCAAGTCTAAAGGAATGTATGCCATACACTGTCGAAAGTTTAAAGCTACTTTCTCGTAACTGAAAGAGATATTGAAAAAAAATTTTCTGTAGAAAATTTAGTTTCAGGTTGCTAGTGGTTTTGAATTCGATTTGACGAACGGTTTGTCCATAATAAAATTGAATATCGGCAAGGAACAGAATCCGTTGTTTTCGCAAGCCATTAAAACGGACACCATCTTGAAACATTTCGTAACGGTAATAGTCCTATGTTCTTTCTAAGTATTAAATCTATGTTCTTGCAAATTTTCAGCTCATTGGTTGAGTAATTTTGTGTGAAAGAGTAACAAACCCACAGAAATCACTACATATATATATATATATGTGTGTGTGTGTGTGTGTGTGTGTGTGTGTGTGTGAGTGTGTGTGGGTGTGTGTGTGTGTGTGTGTGTGAGTGTGTGTGTGTGTGTGTGTGTGTGTGTGTGTGTGTGTGTATAAAATAGAGTTAATCAGGGTTTACAGTATTTGAAAATTAATGCATAAATGTACTTTTTTTAACAATGAGAAAAAAGTATAATAATTCAAAATAACGTAATTATTTAATTTTCAGATCCTCCAGCAGAATGCGGTATATTAATTCCAGAAGAATTACCTTCATTTCTTTCACTATTATATTCGATAGTTCCACCAGTTCGTGTCGGTAAGTAATTTTTATATTAATAGCATAAAATACCATATTTACAGATAATTTATAATTATTATTGGCGTCGAAAATTTGATAAGTAATAAATTGAAAAGTAATTTTCACATTTATTGAGTGACTAGAGTAGGTATTATAATCGCATGACGTCACAGCGCTGGTGGAATTATATCACTTCGTAAAATTTGTCTTGCTGCAGCTAGTATTGGATCACGTTCATTGCTATTTCTCGTAAAGGATTATCCCACGCTACGTAACTTTTCAAACGAAATTGAGGATCTAGGAAGGAAAAGAAAGTATTAGTTGGTGCGTCCTGTTTACCTGTAATCTTTGAGAATCTTTCAGAACTTATTACATGATGAATAATATTTATTTTATTAATTCAATAAAAATTTACTATTCAGTTTTTATCCGACTTCAAAAAAGAAAAAGTTCTTGTTCAACCTGTATACTTTGTTTCTTAACATACATTAAAATTTTTCATCAAACGAATCGATTTCAGTGAATGATTTTAATGTTGTACAGTAAGTTTTGTCGAGAAAAAGGTCTTCAAATGGGACCCAAAAGTTTATATATTTCTTTTTAGAAATTATATTCTAAATACAATATAATTTTTATGATAAAATTCGTCAAGGGGTTCATCAACTAGAACGCAAAATTCTTTACTAAAATTTTGATTTTTTTTTCTCAAATATACTTTAATACTGCAAAATTTTTAAGTTAAAATCATCATTTGCTCTAATGTATGAAATCGGACCCAAATCTTTTTGCCTTAACATTTCGAATTTTTCGTTATCGTACCCTAAATATTACATAATTAATTTGTTAATATTTAAAAACCATATGGCGTATTTGAAATACAAATCTTTCAAGGGCAAAGCCAGGAAAGTTATGCAACTACTTGTCAGCTTGTTTTAACTTTCTCTTCCTTTAAACTATTAACTTGAGATTTTTTCATTAATTTTTTTTATAAGGTGTTATATATTTAGATGAAAATAGTTTATTTGCAGACTTTATCAATGAGGTTGGAGAAAATTTTGGAATATTTCCAAAAATTAATTTTTTATTCAAATAACTTAAAATTGCATCTGAAATGTGTTTAAACATATTTTATGATGATAAAAATAGCATAATTTAAACAGGATTTAATTTTTACTAATATAACAAATACTACAAATATTTATTTATTTTTATTTTGCTTTGCCAAGAAAATACTTAGATAAAAAATATAAGAAAATAATTCGTCTTTTAAGATAATAAAGAAATTTTTATCTTAGAAGATTCAGGAAGGGTTTAATTTTTTGCTTTAATCAAATGGCCGGTGAAATTCAGCGACATCGTTGCCAGATTTAAAAATAAATAAAATAATTTAAAGAATAAAAATAAAAACCGACTTCAAAAATAATAGCATTAAAATGTTACAAATAATTGTATTTTTATTTATTAAGTAAAAGTATTTGCAACAACTATTCCTGAAGTCGGTGCCGACCAACACAAGTTAAAAAAAAAACTTACGATCTATATAGTAACAAATCCTACTTCAAACAATGCGAAATTGGTAATAAAAGTTTTACTACTATAGAATGAGATCTACAAAAATATAATACAACAATAAAATGTGACATACAAAAATATGATAAAAGAATACTTTATAGATGCTTACGTATATTTATTATCACCAAGTATATGCCTAAGTGAACTCCAGATTAGGTATAATCGTGAAATGCTTTCTCTTACATTCTCTTGAGATCCCATTTTATATGTGGGAATCCCTATTAGCCGCCTAGCGGTCGGTTGAGGTATTAACTTTATTATTAATTTTGTGTTTAATCTGTGTTGGCCAGCATCGACTTTAAGAATAGTTAGTTATTTTTTGTAAATACTTTCATATAATAAATAAAAATATAATTATTTGTAACATTTTAGTACTATTAATTTTTGAAGTCGGTTTTTGTTTTTTAAATTATTTTATTTCACATATTTTAGTGGTATCTAATACCTATATATGCAGGATGTCATTAAAAGGTGAGACCAAACTCCAGGAAGTGAGTCTACATAACAGATTGAAGAAAAAATGTCCAGTTAACATAGGTCCGAAAACGCATATTTTTCTGTCTGTCCACAACTTTGTTTTTTCTTAAGAAATAAATTATTTTTCAAAGAACGGTTGCAGATAACGCAGTAAAATTTTGTACTTTATTTTAAACTAAAATTTTTTAATAGGAAAAATATTAACGATACTCTTCACTGATAAATTTAAAAATGGCGGTCGTTTCAATGGCGGTCAATTTTTCAATCTTAGATATCTTAGTAATTATTAGATTTATCAAACTGTGTTATAAAAATTATGAAACTTTTTTTGTGAACAAAACGATACCTTAGTCGTAAAAATCCGACGACAAACAATAGAGTTACTGCAAAACATAGTTTTAAACCAATATGGCGGCCATCTTGTTTTTCATTGTCGTGATTTATTACCGTGGTTTCTGATTAAAACTGGTAATTTTAGCAATTTTAATCAGAAAATTTGATTTAGTTATCAAGTGAGTCACGATATAAAAAAAACAAGCTTTTTTTGAAAAAAAAACAAAATGTCGCTATAAATTTCTTATTAAGTATCGAATTCGTTTAATTTCTTTTTCTTTGGATAAGGGCCTAAAACTTAACTAAGTAAATTTTTTTATATCACCAACCATTGGCCCAGGGGATTGAAAAAATGGGGTTTCGAAGACAAAAAAGAATCATAACTCCCTTAATAGGCACAGTATCGAATCGGTTTAAAGTGGTCGTTAGTCCTCCAAATATTATCTAAAACTTTTGTCTGAAACAATTTTTGATATGATCAGCCTTTACGGCAAGGGATGACCAAAATATTACTGGAATTGTAAGAAGATACATACTTGTCGTATGCTAAATATGTGAAACTTTTTTTCACATGCAATTATTGTCGTATTGAGTAAATTTGAAGTTTTTCCTAACTTTATGGTGGAAACATTTTTTATCCCCTACTTAGCACCAGTGAGATCTATCTCCGTCTTACGGTGTGCAGAAAGGGATTTTTTTTCTCTCAGATTATCATCGGATTTGGTTAAAATTTATGGGACCATCCCGAATGTATACGCTTTCGATTAAAAACAAACTATTAAAATCGGTTTACTGACGTCGGAGATATTGCGTAACATATATTAAAAGAAAAACATTGTCGAATTAATAACCTCCTTTTTTGAAATCGGTTAAAATAATGAACATTTTCATAAATAACGTATACACAACCTCGATGTTACAATATCTTACACAAAAATTTGAAATATAATAAAATAACCAATCCACCGCAGCAAACAGTGTAATTGCACAATAACAGAATTATCATTCAGTTATTTTATGATACTGCAAACTGTAGTTGTTTCAGCCGGCCTCCGTGGCGCGAGTGGTAGCGTCTTGGCCTTTCATCCGGAGGTCCCGGGTTCGAATCCCGGTCAGGCATGGCATTTTTACACACGCTACAAATCATTCATCTTCATCCTCTGAAGAATGCCTAACTGTAATCCGGAGGTTAAAAAGAAAAAAAAAAATTCTGGTTGGTTCAATTCCAGTGAAAGTTAATCGTTATTGTGATTTTTATTTCTATCTGTTTACTTGGATATTTGGGCTTAAATTAATAATACTATTTAATGAAAATTGATCTAAAATTATAGGATCAACCATCAAACTACATCTGAAATTATGAGACTATATGATTTTGAAAAAAAAAGTAAAAAAAATCTTAAACATAGCTTCTCGGTTGATTAGATTTTCAGGTAATATGTTAGTTAGTTCGATTAATCAGGCTTCCAATTAATATTGATTCGGTTATATGAGATTATTTTATGATTTTTTTTTCTATACTATATACAATATTAGCATTTTTATCTAAGGAGAAACATTTATAATCTTTAGTGTATTTTTTCACATAACTTTTTTGGCATTTACGTAACATCGAATGTAATTTAAAAAGAAATAAAGAGAAATGGAGGTAAAATAAACAACGTGAAGGAATTCATGTATTTATATATATATATGTTGAGAGAGAGAGAGAGAGAGCGAGTGAGAAAGAAAGAGAGATTGAGAGAGAGAGAGAGAGAGTGTGTGTGTGAGTGTGTATATACCTATGTATGTGTGTGAGTGAGAGAGAATAATGGACATCTAGTAGTAGAATCGTTGAACAAAATAAAAAGTAAATGAAACTCAAGAGGAATAGCTTCATTAAAGTAAATGTTTTGCATTATTATAAATGAAAAAGCACGAAGCGTACAACGTTTATGATAGTATTAAATAGCGTTTAATTTCATAAATATTATTATTAATTACTATAATTAAATATTTTTTAAATAAAAAATATGTAACCCAACAAGTATGAAAATTTTAAGTATAAAAGAATTTTTATAGTCGTATAAAAAAACTCGTATAGAAATCCATTTGTATAAAACAATGTTTTTTCATGTTTTTATTCTTCAAACTCTTTATTGCAGTCTAGGTGCGATTTCTCTTGCTTAGTTAAGACAAGGTATGCAGATAGCACATTTTTTCGCAGTAAAAAGGGACAGTTAATTGTTTTACTCTTATACGTCCTACTATTTCTTATGACTACAACACAATGCACAAGTAAACCTAAGATAGAAGAATATTAGTCATAGTTCTTTTATCTTTAGAATAGCGATATTTATAATTCAGTACTCCCTATAGGAAACAAACGAAAGTTTGTAAAGTATCATCTGTAATTCTACTTCCCAAATAACAAAATTCCTCTACCTCCATAATCTTTTTTCCTCCTATTTTCACATTCAAGTGGTCCATCTTTGTTATTTCTACTACATTTCAGTACATATACAACAGGTAACAAAAAAGGGTATCGGCACTTTGTTTGACTATTTACTGCAAAATGCGGGAACAGCGGCAGTCGTGGTGGGGGTCGAATTGTAAAGCGGTACAAGGAATTTTAGTTGCAATGGAGCCGTTTACCGGAGAGCAATGCGCTTTTTGCGTACTGGCATTTTACCAAAACAATAATTCTATCGTGACAATACGCCATCAGTATCGCGCAGAATACCAGTTGTGCGAGATTAGCTAACCCTGATGTTATTAGAAAATGGACCCGAATGTTTGAAGCTATTGGTTCTACAGTGGTACTTCCACTGAACAGCCCCAAGATGGTCGTATGGGCTGCTATATTTTCTAATGACATCATCGGACCGTTCGTTTTGAGAATCATAATGAATGACCATTTCCCGTTAATACCCAGCGATATTGTGCAATGTTGCGAGATTTTCTTGTGCCATCTCTATAAGACCTTCAAAGCTTTAATTTAGGAACTTGGTTTCAGCAAGATGGTGTCACAAGTCACACATCAAATCAGGCAGTCAAAGCTGTTCAATTATTTCCAAATAAATTGATTTCAAGAAGAGGCAATATTAATTAAATGGCCTCCTAGGAGCCCCGACATATCGCCTCTTGATTATTTCCTGTAGGGTTACCTTAAAAGAAAGGTCTACGAGAATAATCCAACTGATACAAATCAATTAAAGGCAAATATCGAGGCGCAAATTAGATTGATCTCGAGGGAAATGTGTGGACGCGTTCTCAATAACCTTCCTTCTTGATTTGAAGAGTGCATATGATACAACGGACATCATTTAGACAATATAGTTTTCGGCTCATAAATTTACATTTTCTGTACATTACTTTTTCATAAATAAATGATCAAAGAAATTTTAAGTTTTTTATTTATACACGAATCGTACTGCTGATACCCTTACTGGTCACTCTATATGTGGTTAGACTCCGATTCTAAAGTATTTAAATATAAATAATCTTTGAAGTATTAAACAATAAAAAAAATAATAATTTATCAAATTTTCTTACCTCGAAACGATATAATTTTCACTCCATTTAAGCCCCGAGGAAGTATGCAGGGAAAACTAAAAAAAAAATAAATGGAAATGGAAGATTGTGAAATATCATTTTAAAGGGAATCGAAAAATAAAAATTTTGACATAAAAAATTTAAGGCAAACAATAAAAATAGCGATCATTTAACGTTTTTCACAGCTAGTTTCAAAATTGGTCTCCAATACCTTTTAAATAACTGTTCAACAGGGAAACGCAAGAAAAATAGAATTTAACATATACTCCTACCTCAAAACAATCTATTTATCGGTATGAAAACCGACTACTCGTGTCATATAATTTAGTTGGAGTTAACTAAGATGCTCTATACGCCAATTTTTAAAACTAACTATGAAAAACATTAAATGGGCAAAAGTTTGGTAATTTTTTTATAGCCGGACATTTCTACATCTAAATTATTTTTTCAATGACCTTTAAAATAATGTGTCAAAATTCTACCCTTTTCATATAAAAGTTTTCATTTGCCCTTCCGCCACGGGGACCTTTTGGGAGGGGGGTTAGAGAGTGGTAGTTTCATATCGAAAAACAGATCGTTTGCGAGATAGGTGCTTGTTAAATTAAATTTTTTTACGTTAAACGATTGAAAACTCATTTAAGTATTGTATATTATATTAAAACGCTCAGATAACATTTATCCAGTAGTAATGAAATTTTATGCGGCAGCTTGTATGTTGATTCTATTAAAATAAAAAAGTAAACATGAAAATTATTCTTAAAAAAATTAGTTTATCAAAAAATAATTCCATTAAAAATTTTTGAAGAAAGTTTTCTAAACTCTCCCATCAGTAAAAGTTTGGTTTTTATAACTTTTGTTTTACTCTTTCAATGGATTTTGGGCATTTTTGGACACTTTTGGTTCAGTCGATTGCAATCAAAAGGGGACGTGCATCTAGTTAGATGTTAACAGTCCTAAATCCAAATTTAAACATCCTACGGCTAACCGTTTTTGAATTACGCGAGATACATACGAGTATAAGTAATAATAATAAGTAAAATAAGTATTATAAATAAGTATATAGTTTATATACTATAAGTATAATAAGTATTATAAGTAATAATAAGTAAAATAAGTATAATAAGTAAAACCGATATTTGTTACTATCACTGAATTAATGAATAAGTAAGCTGATAATTTTCTACTTTGTTACTGAGGTGAGGTAAATTTAAGCTCAAAGTAAATGCAAGGAAAGGTCAGTAATATCTATGAGAGCTTTTTTTTTATGTAAGTTAAAACATATATCGGCCTTCAATTCTCCCAATCCCTTCTCCATTAAAAAGGTTTATAGGATCAATTCAAAAAATACACAATCTAACAAACAGAATTTTGTGATAAACCGTTTCTGAAATATCAGGCAAAATTAATGCTAACACATAGATTAAGGATTTTGTAACTTGTGTATCAACCGCGTAGGTAAAAATATTTCAAATTGATTTATTACTATTTGCTAACTAAGAAACGATAAATCATTCAAATTTTAACTGTAATTAAGGGATAAATTTAGTGACTTGAAATCCGATCTGAAAAAAAAATAAATATAGGTCTCAAAACTATATTGTTTCTATTAATTTTCGAAAAATTTGGGGTCATACTATTTTATGCTTGGCGTAAAATAACTTTCTTAAATGGATAATAAAATACAAATAAAAGTTTAAGCAAACTTGTAGAGAATTTGAATTAGAATAAAATCAACAATCAATTTAATTCTTAGTAAGGCCACAGAAATTAAATACAAATATAAGAATTTGGAAGTTTATTAAAAACAAAAATATAACTATGTGGTAGATTTAATCAGGCAATAAATGAAACAAAATTTTCAATATTACAAAACAAATAAATTAATTTAGCTAAATAATAAATACTAACACAAACAATAAAACCAACTTACAAATAATTAATTAAACTGTAAAAAATGTCCTCCGTTATAGTGGATATAATACTCCGCCCGACGAACAACCTTTTTGGTGGGGTTTCACATTTTAACAGTGTTATTTCACGTTAGTTCTACCGCACTGAAAATTCATATACTAATGATAATTGATAAACTAATTCATATATAATGATATATTGATCTACTATCTCTGACTGTTACCACACCAGGTAGCAGTCCAGAGATGGTAAGTCAGGCGACCTCCGAGGCCAGTTGATAGGTCCTTTCTTTTTCCTGTTTAGCCTCTGGGAATTACCGTTCAAGTATTACTTGAGAGGATGAATGAGGATAATATGTATGAGTGTAAATGAAGTGTAGTCTTGTACAGTCTCAGTTCGACCATTCCTGAAATGTGTGGTTAATTGAAATCCAACCAAAGAACACTGGTATCCACGATATAGTATTCAAATCCGTATAAAAGTAACAACTACCTTTACTAGAACTTGAACGCTGGAACTCTCGACTTCCAAATCAGCTGATTTGGGAAAACGCGTTCGCCACTAGACCAATCCGGTGGGTTCAATTGATCGGTCCGCCACGTCCAAACTATTTGTTTAAAGAAGTCGCATTTAAGTGTTATCTAACAGTACGATACTCTAGCAAAGATGCTCCGTCCCCTGGACCACCGATGTGTTCGTTATCTTCATGGTTGGGAAAATAATACCGATAAATAACAAAATAACGTCTTAAAATCTGTCTTTCTTCCATCGTTTCCCTCGTTCTTGACATAGAAGCTTCTGTTATAGACGAACTTTTTCCTTTTGGTTTCACTTTTTATTTCTCTAGAACGCCCAATATCTAGGTAGGAATAAAGGTAGAGAGCTGAAAATCGGATATGTTATAAAACGCATAGTGTATTATTTTTTCGTCGAAAAACTAAATCAAAAATATTGTTGTGGTAAAATGGTCGTCGTCCAACAGGAAAAATCCATAACTTCATCCCCAAGGGGGCTAGACTGTCGATTTATGGCTTAAAACATTCTCTAAGATAACACAAATGTATCTTGAAAATTTGAAAGCAATCGGTTGGTTGATTATTGCGTGATGCTGTTGCAAACATACAGACAGAACCCGCCACAAACTTTCGCATTTATATATATATATATATATAGCTTTATATAATAAAATTACTTTATTTTTTCCTGACAAGAACAACTTTTTTTAATCATACATATCAATCATTTTATATTTATAAGAAATAACCGGAAATTATTTTAAAGCAATATGATTTGCTTTGTAATATATTTCATTAAAAAAAAATTAAAAAGAAAAAATGTCAGAATAATATTCAAAATTAAGTGGTGGTTATATAAAAAAAAAAAAAATGAATTAACCTATAAAGTTAAATAAAAGTGTATTTAAAAAAAAACAATTTAAGTAATAGTGTTAGCAAAACAAAATGCAATACTATACTTTTCAGACGTCCAATTAAATAAAAATACGAAAAATCTAAAATGTAATTTACAGTTTATTCAGAAAAAAATTATTGTTGTTATTATTAAAATTATTGTTTTTATTAACATTATTATCTTTGAACTTAAATATAAATTACGTATTTCATTCGTAATTGGTCAATCGAAATTGGTTATTTAATAACTAAAATTACTATTTGTAATCAAAATATTACATCTGCCATTCAAAGTATTTGTGCGTGTGTGTGCGCGCGCACACACACACACATTAAAAATTTCGAATTATAATTTAAATTATGATTAAATTGGTATTTTTCGAACTATTATTTTTTATTACTTATCTTATATCTTATATCTTATATCTATATATATATATCTATATATATTATATCTTATATCTTATATACTTATATCTTATTGTGAAGAAAACTTATTTTGTTAGCTAATTACTAAATTGCTTGACTGTAAAAAAAAAAAATAAAATACATATATATATATAAAATCGTTATGAAATTATATATTCAACTTGATAAAATGGACACAGTGTGGAATGTTAATCTTAAATTAATATAATTTAGACGTAGAATTATTTATAAAAATTCGATTGACTTATGTAATAAATTTAGCAGGTGTATTATAAAATTAAAATATTAATTCTGTAATATACAATATGCAGCAGTATGACAAAAATGGAATATCGATTATTTAATAGGAAAGTATCGATTATTTTGCTTTAAATGATTTAAAGATTTATTAAAATAAACACTTTAAATGAAATTAATATGAATTCATTCCAGTAAAAAAAACACTTTTAATTCATTAAAATTTACCATCTATTCCTTAAATAAAGTTTGAAAACTCTTTCATCTCTTTAACGTTTAATTTAGGAAAATATAAAATCAGAAAATACTCAAGTTGTCAGGATGATATATTAAAGATTTAATAATTTTTGTTTTTTTTTTTCTTTTGGCCGACTCTTCTACAGGAGTGGATTGTATTTAACTGTCATGCCAGTTGTTCCGTTCTGTAGCTTCACAAATCCAACAAATTACAATCAAATTTTGGATAGTAACTACTTTCAAATTTTAATGATGTATTCCATAAAACAATAAAAAATAAATGTTTTTTGTCTGTTGTAATGTTTTCGAAAAATTCATCGTTCTTGAGATAAAAGCGAAAAATCTGCTCAAAAAAAGAAAGCAGAAATGCATAGTGGCTGGCTAGCTCATACATCCGTTACACGCATATACCTTATCATTCATTGAAATTATAATTTCTGCTTAAATAATACAACTTTCTAAGGGGAAAGACTTATACCAATATCGTATCTAGATGACTAGTATATTGAATGGTAAAGTTATGTACACAATAAAAAAGCGCTAAATAAAATAATTATTGAAAAACAAAAAACCGACTACCAAACGTGCACATCTACCAATAATAATTATGAGATACGAACAAGTTTTTCTTTTTTCCTTCTTACAATTTTTCATAAATTAACCGTATCCTAAAAAAATGCCTGTAAGAATATAAATGAAAATTTTTGTTGGTTTTTCATAATTATTCTAGGTAGATGTGTATAATTTGTAGCCGGGTTTTTTGGTTTCTAATTAGGGGTTTTTATTAAGGAGGATTTATTACTTCTAAACCTTATATAAAGGATTAAACCTTTCCAATCCTACTAACGCGTCATATGGTAAAGAAAAATAGTAATTTTATTTCATGTAATTGTACAAATGTTGCCATTTTAGGATACATACATTTTAGTTTATTTTTTAAAGATAACATCTTCCAGGTGACCTCCTCTTCTACCTAAACACTCACGAAGTCTATTCGTTAAATTGTTCATGGTTTGACGTAACATCTCAACTGGAATTTCCGCAATTGCATCTCGGATCTTTGCCTTCAGTTCTTCCGTTGTAGCAGGTCTACTGTGGAACAAACACTTTGCTTTTAAGGTGATCCCACAAAAAGTAATCGCAAGCTGAGAGATCAGGCGATCTAGGAGGCCATCTAATATCACCATTTCGTGAAATGACACGTTGTCCAAACAATCGGCGTACAGCTGCCATCGATATTCGTGCAGTATGTGACGTTGCTCCGTCTTGTTGAAACCAGGCTGTGTTAAGAATTGGTGGAAATCTCTTTTGTTGTGGAACAACAAGCACGGCTACGTAACGAGCCGACGTCACTGTAATCGCAAGACCGTTGTCATCCTCAAAAAAATAAGGGCCTATAACACCGTAAGATCACATAGCACACCACAAGGTGACTTTCTGGCTGTGCAACGGACGCTGGTGTAGTTGCGTAGGATTTTCTTGTGCCCAGTATCTGAAATTTTGCTTGTTAACGAATCCACTGAGGCGGAAATGCGCTTCGTCTGTCATCCACAGTTCGTGAACAAACTCTTCGTTATCATTTATCTTCTGAAGCATTACATTACAGAATTGTGCTCGCACAACTGCATCGTTCGGTTTCAGTTCCTGGACGATCTGCAACTTGTATGGATGGTATTGCAAGTCCTTCACTAACACTCTTCGAACACTTGAACTATGCAATTGTAAAGATGCTGAGAGACGACGGATTGACCGATGTGGAATTCGTGTGACAGCATCTTGTAAAGCTTGAATATTCTGTGGTGTACGGACGCTCGCTCACAGCCTGGAGGTTTCTTTTTCATTGCCGAACCAGTTTCCTCAAAATTAGATATCCATGTTTTAACTGCTTGTGCTGATGGAACACGGTCGTGCCGTCCCAAATTGAAATGACGGCGAAATTCTCTACGCGCTCCCTCCACACTGTCATTGTTTTTGTCAAAAGCTGAAATAGCAAATGTAAGTTGTGCACCACTCCAAGGATCCATGACAACTAAATGGCAGGTTAGGTTAGAGAGGCTGGCGCCACTTATCAAGTGATACCAATCGCCCACGGCTACCAACGACACTTTCAAAATTTCCCGTTTCTTTGAATCACTCTGTATAATAAAATAAAGTTACAGTGAATGAAACGCCTTGTGAAGTGCTGTCTTTGAAGTATATTTTTATATGGACAGTAAGAAAAATAAAAAAGTAAAGCCTTAAAACATTTGAAATGTTGATATACAGGAAATTAGACAAAACGAATTGGGCAAATGAATGAAAGAATAAAGAAGTAATGAGAAGGGTTAAGGAAATATTCAAAAGAAAAAAGCTAAATGGATGGGAAATAATTAAGAAAAGGAGGGTTGATAAATTAATGTTAAAAGGACCCGTAGAAGGTGCAAAAATGAAAATACCGAAAAATAATTAAAATTATAGCTGATCTAAAAGGAGTTAGGAATTATAAGGATCGCCTAAAAGTTTAGCTAGGAGTAAGTATCATGTCAGGAGACGGACATGATAAAAGGGATCTATCTCAGAGCAGATGTACGATGATGAAGAGCAATTATTGTTTACTATATTTAAAATGTGCGGATTTAGAAAAATATAACAGAATACGGTCTTTCTTATTAGTTTACATTATTATAATACAGTTACAAAATTCCAGACGACGTAATAAATTTAATTGTGTCATAAAATAATACTTAAAAATTATATACACGAAGCTGTATAATTTTAATGTTTTATTACTGTAATATAAATTGTTATTATACTTACATAAAAAGATTTCGTTGAATAAAATGCAGCAGTAAAAAAAAAAAGAAACATTATAATTCTTTGAATACTAGACTTTATTTTATTTTTATAGTATGTTGAGCTAAAAATAAAATAAAAATATTGTTTACAGCAATAAAATATTTGGCAAATTACCTTCATCTTCATTCACCAATAGTAGCTTGAGTCCTTTTACGGATGTAGGACAAATAAAAAGTGAAGAAAAAGTTCATTAAAATTTCTTTACCATTAAAATTAATATAAGAATTAAACATTATGAAATTATTTATTACTAAAGATGTTGCAACTTAAATAAATGATAAAGCGGGAAAAGAGTAATTTTTAACGTAAATTAGAAAAACAGAAAATTAAAAGTAATTAAGCTATTAAGTAGTTAAGTAACTGGATGAAAGTTCCAAGAGTTTAAAATTGAAAAATAAATGAAATAAATGATTTATGACATTAAATTACAAATTAGTTTTCTTATAAATAATTTGTGTTATGCCTTTATCTACATAACAACTAAACTAAACATACTAATTATTTATATTATCTGAAAAAAAAGGAATTAAATGCTCATTTCAATTATTAATAAAAATCATCAGTAGTTACAATGAAACTGATAAAAAAATAGTCATTAAAAAAAAGTTACGAAATGCTAAAAAAAGTTTCTCAAAAATTACTAAAAATAAAGTTCTGGGACTTTCTTTTTTAATTATTTAGGTCAGATTTCAAATAAAACCACAAAATTTACCTATTAATACGGATCCCAAGAATTAAAATCTGGCTTAATTTTACCGAAAGCGCTAACAGAGGAAAATCTTTCGCCAACCGTCACTCGCTAGCGAAGCTATTCCGAATCTATGTTTACATGAAATTTCTTTCTTTATTTTCACCAGTAGAACATATCTGGAAATTTTTTATATTCTTCGTGGATCATTCAGTATATTCAGAAATATTCAGGAGGAAAGGGAAATAATTTGTGAATTAATTCTAGAACTTAAAATACGGAAAAACGTTCATACAAATATACGTTCGAAAACGCTTTGTTATCAAGTTACGGGTAGTAAAGTATTTTGTCCGGACTTCAGTTCCCTAAAGTGAAATAAGGTAATACTGATATTTTTAAGGAGTTAATACGAGGGTTATTTTTTTTCAAGGTCCGATCGGTCACGAAGTTAATACCACAGTGAAAATAAAAAAGTTTTTATTTGTAACAAGTACTTGCACAGTTACGCTATTTCTCTACATAGTCGCCACTCCGATTTAGACATTTGTCGTAGCGTGGTACCAACTTTCCAATACCCTCGTCAAAGAACGGAGCGGCCTGTGTTTTCAGCCGTGTTTCTACGCCGGTCTGCAGATCGATGTCTGTGCCAAAATGTTATCCAAATTATAAATCATGCCAAATGTTGCTCAATTTATAATAATAAAGTAATATTGCATAAAATATTTTATACGAAGCAGTAAATTTATACTCTGTAAAGTATCAGAAGGCTGAAGGATACCTAAGTACAATACAGCTTTTCATTCTTACGTTGGCCTGCAAATACATATTTGAAAAAAAAAAAACTAACTGTTTAGATTAAAAAAGTATGATAAAATATGGAGATATTAAATGGTAAAGAGGTATAACTTTCTTTCATTAAATACGATTGAATTGATCCAGCTATTTCACCACGATTTAACAGTATAATGTTTTTTATTTTAATTGTTAGGTTTGTTATTTTTATCTGTAGGACAAAAAATAAATAGATGCTATATTAAGGGTAATATTTATCAGATATAGATCTCCTAATGTATGCCCACCGCGCTCGTCTAGTGGTTAACTCGACATCGCAAATCAGGTGATTTCAAAATCAAAAGTTCGAGGGTTCAAGTCAAGAGTTTAAAGTTAAAATCCTAATAAAGGCAGTTACTTTCATACGGATTTAAATACTAGATCGCGGATACCGGTGTTTTTTGGTGGTTGGGTTTCAATTAACCACACATTTCAGGAATAGTCAACCTGAGACTGTACACTTCATTTACATTCATACGTATCATCCTCTGCCGGAACTACCTTACTCTGGTTCCAGAATTCGGTTCCTGATTCCAAAGCGGTGGTTCCAGTTAGCCTCCACCTTAAGGTGGTTTCATACACTAAACAGAAAAAGAAAAATCTCCTGATGTATATTTGCAGTCAGACACATACTGAGTAATGTATACGTCTGGTACAGTATGTATGTCTATTTGCGTACCGGTCCATCTACCTGCTGACAGCCCGCAGCAACAAGGAGAATAAAATTTGGATCTGGGATCTCTGGAAATAGGATTCTGATACTACCAGAAATAACTGCTGATATAAACCTTTATTTTTACTTTTTCTAAACTATCATTGAGCGTAAACGTAATTAACTCATCAAATAAACTTTAAACGTAGCTTACTTAGTGTACACAATAATTTATTTGTTTAACTGATGTTCTGCACCGATTAACTTCCATTTTATAATGTAACCTTGCAATATATGAAAAGATGTCAAGCCTGACCAAGAATTAAACCTAGAATCTTTTGGACGTTAGATTACACCACAATTTTCTTTATAGTGCCGAAGAATTCCTTACTCCTGTATCTAGTATACGCAATCACTGTTTCATAGATTAAGATATATGCGGAGAAGTAGTTTTATTAGAGTTTCACTATAAATTAAACCTATGAATAAATTATATTCTGTCCTTACATGAACCTTTAACATTGAAACCTACAAAATACAAAAAAAAGTAAAAAATAGAAAAAAAGGATGTATAAATCTATCAAATATCTGAATGTTTATTTTTATCTCAAATAAAATTCTTACGTAACCCACCAAGCTGGTCTACTGGTAAACTCGTCATCGTAAATCAGCTGATTTTGAAGTCGAAGTTCTCAGGTTAAAATCCTAATAAAAGATAGTTAATGGTTTTTAATTGAATTTGAATAAAGTGGATACCAGTGTTCTGTGGTGGTAGGGTTTCAATTAACTACACGTCTCAGGAATGGTCGGCCTGTGTTTGTTCAAGACTACACTGATAAGTCGCTAATAGTGTATGAAAAAATGTCATGCTTAACTGGGACTCCGTTCAGAACCTTTGAATGAAAGTAGAGATGCGAGTCCAGAACCTCCAGATGAAAAGCAGAGAAAGGAGTCCGAACCTCCGTATTAAAGGCAAGAGATGCTCACCACTCCACCAGAGCTTGGCTAATTTAAAGTTAAAATTTGTTTATAAAATTTATTCAGAATTTTTTTTATGACTTCAAATAATCGCACGCAGTTAGTACGAAAAACAGCTTACAGAACTAAATGGTGAGAAACTGCTTATTTTTAGATCTAATATCTGTTGCAACAGTCCTGTAAAATAAAACATTTTCTCCCTTTTCATATTAGTATAGATATGGTTTTAAAATAGTACCCAGTAAATGTGTAGGCTAGGTTTACTACTTAGTAGTAAGTAGGCACTTGGAAATATATTTCGGTTTTTCTCTCAAGCCTTTTTAAGTTTTCAATATCAGGTTAAAAATACGTTTCTTTTGAAAGAAATAGAAAATAATCAAATCTAGTCAGCTGTTACATTACTGAAGTGAAATAAGAATGAATTAGAAATTTCATTCTGTTAGCTGGGAGAGATTGATATCCTCTTGTCTCTTAATAGCATGATAAGGTAACCATGTCTCTTAATATCCAAACGTATTGAAGTTGAATTTTATTGGATGTAAATATATATTCAACATTTTATCAAATAAATCAATAATTGTGATAAATAAACATATTCTATGTAGTAGTTTACATTAAATAAATATGTTAAGTAATAGCAATATATACAAGAATAACATAACTCAATTAATTAAATTATTTCATATAAAGATTATATATGGCTGTATTGGAACAAGACAAAAATGTTGTATATAGAAAGAGGCATAAATGCTTTCTTAGTTTATTTCAGTGATTTTTTTTTAATAGTTACAATTTAAATCCAAGTTAAGTTACAAAGTACACAGGAATCTGCTGTCTAGTATTCAAATCTATATAAAAGTAACCAGATTTTGCTAGGATTTGAACCTAAGTTCCTTCAACTTCAAAAATCTGCTGTTAAACAAGTGTTTGAAACAACGAGTTTACCACTAGACCAGAATCGTGAGCTGATGATTTCCTAATGAACACATTAGAAATAGAAAAAAAAATTAAAAAAAGTATTCTTCTGAATAGTTATAAACCTTTTAATTGGTTTTCTCATTTTGTAATTTTTTTTTATTAATACTGAAAAAAGAATAATAACAAAACTCTGTCACAGTAACTGCGTCACAAAGGTGGATTTCTAATTTTAGTTAACCTTGAAAACATAACCAAAAACCCAATTTTTTACCTCTAACTCCCGTTCCTGTTAACCGATTTGCTTGGAAATCTATATGATTATATTTTTACTAGGTTTACATCATCCTACCAAGTTTCATTAAATTTGGTTAAAAATTACGCCTAGTAGAGCGAAAAAAAAGCTGAAAATGTTCCCAAACTCCGTTTTTTGGCTTTAATTCTGGTTCCTGTCTACTGATTCGCCTAAAAACTCAATAGAGATCTATTTTTAATAGGTTTAAATCACCTTACCAAGTTTCGTCAAAATCGGATAATATGCATCCAGTAGAGCGGACGAAAAAATCTTAAAGATACATACATATTTATAAAAAAATGACTGGGCGCAGTAGCAATTTCCAATTGTTTTGGAAATCCGTTAACAATACAATATAGGCAGTTCGAAAATATATTACAAAACAACTATTTTACAAAAAAATATTGAATAAATAATGATTTTTAAAGAAAGTTTTCGAAATTATAAATACTTTTTTGCTCACGTCAATTATTTCCAGGACAAATTACACAGTATTTTGTCCAGTGTTCTACACAAGTAGCTCTGCTGCATTTATTACAATAATTTCTAGTTATTCTCCTTTTATCTGATTGGTACAAAGAACACATTTCTGTATGGAATTTCTGAAAAAAAAAAAATTCTTATACTAAGGGCAGAATGGACGCACTGCTTCCTTCACAGACATGATCTTGCCACAAAAATAAAATATGCCGGAAAATCTCAAACAAATTCTTTGTTAAGTTGTAAAAATGGCTAATTTTATTAAAGTCAACCATTACAGAATGACTGTTAGCTAAACTATGCGATAAAATGGGCGAAAAGAAAAAGGTTTTTTCCATCAGGAGTCAGATGGTTATCACGGGGGAAAGTGTTAACCCGGTTATTGGAATTGGTAAATAAATTAATAGTATTTTTTTAGGGTAAACAAACGCCATTCTCAATGTTTTTACAGAATAATTCTGCCGTTGGCTTACTAAGCTGATGTATTTTCGCATTTAAACTACTTAAAAATTTACAAGGCATGATGAAAACATTTTATTAATGACAGACAAAGTTCATGCTTTCAAGCTTGATATCTGGATTATTCTCCTTAAAATGTTGATTTTATGTTTTCACTCACTTCCGATTATATTAAGAAAAATACACTTATTAATTACAATTTGGATAGCATGAAATGCATTTGCGCGAAATAAAAATTCAGTTAGCGGAGTATTTCCCGGAAGATAAATGATTACTCGAAGAAATGAAAAAATGTTACATTTAGTGAAAATGTTACAGCTGCTACTTACCTGTTGAGATTCATGAGCTCATCGAAATGTCTGCCGATAAAATTTTACAACATTCACATATCTGAAGATTTAGATACATTTTGTCTTGCCCGTCAAAGTAAATATGGATATTTAGACACAGAATCATTGAAAAAAATAATCCCTTTCGCCACGTCTTATCTTTATGGAAAGGGTTTTTCATCTATGATTGCGCTAAAAACTAAATATAGGAATCGCCTTTTATCACTTGAAAACAATTTTCTTTTGTGTGTGTTTAATATAAATCTACGTATGGAAAAACTTTTAAATGAAAAACAAATACAACAATCTCACAAATTTATTTTCTTTACATGGGTACTAGGTACAAGTAAAATGTTTATTAATAATTATTTTTTTCTCATAAAATGATTTCATTATTGTTTACGTGTAAAGTTTCACGGGGGTTGCGACCACCAGTATCAGAAACGTTGCTCTAGACGAATGTTCCCGGAAGCCAGTGAGTGTACCCAGTATAAAACAAATCTACCTTTAGCAGAATAAAATCCTTTGTAAATTTAAAAAATCTGATGTGGACACCACATAACTTCCTTGTACGCCTATAAAATTTCATATACACATTTTTTTTAAATGAAAAGTACATAAAATTTTATTTTATTAATAACTTCTGTTATTTATTCATATATATATATATTAAAAAAAAATTTGTTATAAAGTTTTTTTACAATCAAAGGTTAATTATAAATAAATCAATATATTTAAATTAAAAAAAAAAGTTAAAAAAGGAGATGAAGTCTGATTCGAACCATGCCTTCCCCTTCTAAAATCCAAATTTTCATTAATTAAAATTTTATTTGGCTATAACTCCGGAACCGATGAAAATAAGTACCACGTATAATAGATATATCCTTTAAAAGCTGTCAATGAGGGCTTATTACTGCAGTTAAGAAAAAGTCCAAAACCCAAATTCTTTTGGAATTTGGGCTTTTTTTGGACACTTTTGGTTCAATCGATTGCAATCAAAAGGGGAGGTACATAACTAGTTGTTTCAACATTCCTAAATCCAAAATTTCAACCTTCTACGGCTAATCATTTTTGAGTTATGCGAGATGCCGGCCTCCGTGGCGCGAGTGTTAGCATCTCGGACTTTCACCCGGAGGTCCTAGATTCGAATCCCGGTCAGGCATGGCATTTTTCACACACGCTACAAAAAATTCATTTCATGCTCTGCGGAATGAATTGCTTGAGTTCGGATCCGGAGGTAAAACAAACTAAAGAAAAAAAAAGGTTATGCGAAATACATACATCACGCCGAAACTAGTCAAAAAGGATTCATGGATAGTCAAAATGGATATTTCCGTTGAAATCTGAAAACCGAAATTTTTCGCGATCACAATACTTCCTTTACTTCGATCAAGGAAGTAAAAAGACACAAAGTAAACAATTTCATGGATGATCATTCTAAAATTAATGGGAAAGAAAACATTGCAAAACAAAAATATGTGAATATTTCTGAAAATGTACTGGCTAAACCGTTCGGTCTATTTTCTCCCTCAATAAAAGACACGTGCAAGACACGTTTTGAAACCTAATGATTATTGTTGGTGAAATTGCTTAATTTATAATAATTAAAATACAGAAGATTTAAGATAACTACGGTAATATATTTTTAAATATGTCGACAGACTTAGGTCTGACGGATGACCATGTAAGTTTTAAATTGTAAATAAATAAATAAATAAAATGTCAATTTTTATTCTAATTAAAAAAAATTAAGTAATTTTCCACGTAACACAGGAGCCGCTACTATATTTATTTACATTCTACTAGTTAATTTTTTATTGAATTTATATAAGATATTAATATTAATAATTATTCATAAAAAATTCGTTACTTGTTTCTAATTAAATAAAAATGATTATTAAAAGTTTATATATATATATTCGTATATACATATATATATATATATATTCGTATATACATATATATATATATATTCGTATATATTAATATATAAAAAAAAGTGCTGTACTTATTAAATGAGGCAACATATACAAGAATATAGTTTTTTTTTTGTAGAATTATTCAGAAAAAATCCTCTAATAAGCGAACGTTGTTCTTTTTTTCTATAATTAAGGTGAATAAAAAAATATCTCGCATTATGCATTTTTTGCCAATAGAAAAACCAGTTTTCTGTTATTTTATACTTATCAGCTGGATGTATTATTTATATTATGTTGATAGTGTAATATGATATTTTCGCTCTCACTTCCTCTTTTGTTACCTTACTAAAACAATTTGTTTCTTCTTTGACACAATTTTCTAATAACTTTTATAGGCGCTGTAAGTTATTAATACGCTTTCTTCTTTTCTAATATTTATTTAATATATATAAATATAAACATATTACAATTTGCAGACAAGGCAATTTACTTACTGACAGATCAGTTTCATAGTGTTATTACAGTTTTTTATGTTGGCAAACTCATTTCTATGTCCTTTCAAATTAATTTATCTAATACGAGTATATAATCTGTATATTTATACATATACTGTAGGTGATTTTAAATTATGGAAACGGCTTCATATTTCAAAACTGAAGGATACTAGGAGGTAGAAACAAGTGCGGATCTACATAGTTACAAAATTATTGCTTTATTTTTGCTTATTATTGCTTGAAATTTTTTTCCACCACATTATATTAAGCTTTTAGACTTTTCGAGAAAAACTATGGCAATAACATTTCTCTGTAAACGCCTTTGCTTTGAGATAAGTAATCAAAGGCGCAAAAACGGGAAAGTTGAGGTAAAAATAAAACGAGGTAAAACGCCCTGTAATAACATTTTTATTTCGTATTGCCTTCAGAATTACATCCAATAACAAACTTTAAGCAGCTAATGTTGAAATGAATGGCTCAAATTAATAATAACAGCTTTCACAAAAATAAGTAACATTATAGTAATAATAATTTTTTTTTTTTTTTTTTTTTTTTTTTTTTTTTTGCGGAGGGACGCACGTAGTGTCGGGCTCCCGCTGATGGTATTATCCAATCACTATCAGCAGACTAACGACTAAAACCCTTTCTACCAGGACTCGACCCGGAATCGTTTAACACATTACTTCCGGTCGAGTCCTCCTATACTAGCCTGATTAGGTGCTACCTAATTTTCAGGACTATTCAGGTCAACCTTTTTGGCTCTGAGAATGTTGCCGACGAATCGGGCTACACTTTCCCAGCAAGCTGCTCAGGTCACGGAGTATCATCGCAACCACGTTGTGGGGACTCAGTGCTCCGAGATCCGCTTCTAGTGTCCCTCGATCTGCCTCCCATCGAGCACATTTGAAAAAGGTGTGCTCAGCGTCATCCCATACACCGGAGCAATACAGGCAGTCGGGGGACGGCGCTTTCCCTGTGATATGGAGGTAAGCGCGGAAGTACCCGTGACCCGTTAAAAATTTGGTCATGTAGTACTCCACCTCTCCGTCGCTCCGTCTGACCATCGCTCCATCCACCGTCGCTCCACCCAAATACCGTCGCTCCATCCACGGTCTGATCAGAGGGATAAGCCTTGCGGTTCATCGTCCTCTGGTCTCGTGGTCCCAGGTCTCTTGCCATGCGAGGAACGTGCGAGTGCGTTCCTCGTTGGCAATGGTCACCCGCCTGCCTGCCTGTCGCCTCCTGTAGATCACCTGCGCTCCCTTGCTAAAGTAGCAATGGGTATGACGCCGGCGACCACAAGTACTGCAGGCTCGGAGACCGTCCGATACGCGGAAGCGACTCGCAAGGCACCTGCGCGAGCCGCTTCCGGTTTCTTGCAACTCACACTTGGGCTCACACTTCCGACCCGTATAACAGGATGGAATGCACCGTGGACATCAGCAATCGCCGTCTGCTGCCCTTCGGTCCGCCAACATTCGCCATAAGCCGGCTGAGAGCAGTTACGGCTCTCGCAGCTTTGTCGGCGGCTGTACGAAGCTGCTCAGCAAAGCTGAGTTTCCGGTCAATCATCATACCGAGGTACTTTGCGGCCGCTTGGTCTCGACAACCTCTACCCCGACCCGCAGGGAGAGAAGGGTGCCGATACGCTTCTTCGTGGGAACTACGATCTCCGTTTTGCTGAGGGCTAGAGACAATCCATGGTCGTCCAGCCAGGCACCGACTCTGTGCATGGCTCGACTGAGCCTCAGTTGGGCGCGCTCCACGTCGCGGTCTGCGACAAGTAGCGCAACGTCATCAGCGTACCCAACCAAGGCAGATTCTTCAGGCATCTCCAGCCTCAGCAAGCCATCGTAGATGGCGTTCCAAAGGTCGGGGCCGAGAATCGACCCCTGCGCCGCCCCTGACGTGATCGTAGTCCTACGCCAGCCTGCTGCGGTCTAGTAAATGAGACCGCGGTTCCTCAGGTATGCTTCTACCATTCTGAGAAGGTATTGAGGCACATTGAACGAATGCTCCTGGGCTCGAATCATATCGCTCCACCGTGCGGAGTTGAACGCTTTTTTTACGTCCAACGTAACGAGAAGACCACATGTCGCGAAAAATGATTGTGATCCTCTGCTCGCCGCACAGCCTCAACAACCTCCTGAATTGCGTCTAGGGTCGACCGACCCTGCCGGAAATCGTACTGGTTAGGTGACAGGCCACCTGCCTGATTCATCGCCGCAACCAGTCTTTTCTTTAACAGCTTCTCCAATACCTTCCCAGCTGTGTCAAGCATACACAATGGGCGGTAGGAGGACGGCGACTCTGGGTTTTCTTTTCCCTTGGGAATTATCACAAGACGCGCGGTCTTCCACCTGGTGCTAAAAGACCCAGCCTTCAGACATGCATTATACACGTCTAGTACAAGACGGTGCCTGCAGCGTCCCACTAGTTTGAGTATCTCGGCCGGTATACCGTCGGGACCAGGGGCTTTTTGCCTTTCAGCGACCGTAGGACTCCTTCTAGTTCCTCCATCGAGAAGAGAATAATAATAATAATAATTTTACTTTAATTTTCACAGTGTTTAACGTTTTCATCAACAGAGGTATTCTTTTGGTTTCAATTAAAAGAATGCATTTTTATTTGATTAATCTAAATGAGTAAACAAAGACCATTTTTTTTTGAAGCGTTAAGATCTTCTCTGGTCCGCGATTAACCTTGGTTGAAGGGTTAAGGTCTTCTTTGGACCACGATGAACCTTGGCTTTCTGAGTTTCATTTTTCTTTTTCCCAGATTTTCTTCATTCACGCACTACAAGCCTACTTCTGTTCTTCCAGTTCTTCCACTTTACCTGTTTTTTTCTTTAAATTGCTTCCAATTATCTATCTTTTTTCTGAAAACATCCCTGTCAGCTATATCTTCTTCCAGGATGCCCGTCTCCACCAATTTACTTCTGATTTCCTTAATCCAATTTGCTGTGTTTCTGATTTTCTCAGGATAGTCAAAAATCAATTTCGTCAAACTGTTTGTGTCCATTCTCTTTAGGTGACCATAAAATTTAGCTCTTCGTTTTCTTGCCGTCGTTCTGAAAGTTTCTGTTTTCTAGTAGAGTTCTTTGTTGCTCCGTAGTCGCCACTGTTTTTGTTTCTTTTACCGTGATCCTAAAATGTTCCGTAAGCATTTTTCTGTTCACGGATAAACATTATACGGCGTAAAATCCTTCGGGCTTGATGACAGTGTTGTAATACCTTATCTTCGGTTGTATGGATATATGTTTTTTGTTTTACCGGTTCTTCGTTATTCCATAGGCTTTTTCCATTTTCTTAATCCGTTTTTGCATTGCCGTTTTATTCAATCCATTTGGTTGAATCCTTTCTCCAAGATACTTGAAGCTGTTGACCCTATTGATCTTGCGTATAGTAAAGATAATAATAATAAAAATTGCACTAGAGAACAAAGATTTAAAGCAGTACAACTTAATTCTTTAATACATAATTAATTTAGATACAGTTGAATGATGCACTTGTATATTGAAGTAAAAAATAGATTATTACATCTAGTCTGTTTTAAGGTGGAGCCAAATTTAAATAGTGTCGCTCAACTTTTCGCGAGCGAATTTTTCAGAAAGAATTCCTGGAAATTATGAGATTTGAGAATGCAAGATATGAAAATCTGAATTCACCATCTTAATAACGGGTTTATTTTTAAAAAAAACATCCATTTACTGAATCAAAACCCTTCAACTTAAAAAAAATTAAAGAAAAGCTTGCTCCGATGTATCGTTAACTGGGGATGAATTAGGTTAGCTGCAGTGAATCTGGGATAGGCGTGCAAATATCGAATATTCTGTATAGCAGTATCCGAATTTGCCCCAGCTGTCCCAATTCACCTCGTATTAGGGTACCATTTTGAGATTCCTGATTTAAAAAGGAATTAAAGAGACAGGCTTCAGAGAATCAAAATAAAAACTTTACTCTTAAATAATTGAATTCAAAAATACGTTAAAAGTCTTTGTTTCTAATTTGCGTTAAAGAAAAGAAATTTGAACTCACGCAATGAGGGACAATAAAGTACGGGTTGATTCATGTGTTAGCTTACTTCTTTTTTTTCTTACAATCTGACCGGCTGTTGGAAATAGCCTGTTCAATGGCACTGGTGTAGCAGGATTACATTTAGTGGTTGCAGCACTTAATATTTTTCTTCAAAAAATTGAGTGCATTCGCTTTGTGAGATTCTTAAATAATCGAGGAATTTGCTATCGTAGTTAGTTTTCATTTTCATCCTTTTTTTATAGTGAAGCAAAATCCACTTGGTCTTTCTTATCGGATTCCAAATCCGAAAATTCGATCCTTTCTTCTGCTACAGTAGTTTTACAATTTTTTAGAACTTCTGAAGAGACTCGTTTTTCAAATTCGTTCCCATAGTGTAAAGTCGAAAGCTTCTGGAGTCAATTGTTAAAATTATTCCACACAATCCAATTGGTTTTTTATTATTTTTAAAATTTTATTTCTAGCCTACTGGAATCGGAGAACCAACTTTCATCTGCATGGAATGATCCTCGTTTGGTTCATTTTCCGGACCTTTCTTTCTATTTTATTCAACAAAAGGTTTACACCAATAATTGCTATAGGGAGAGTAATATATTTTTCTCCACCTAACTGCTCACTTAGTTTCTTAAATTATTACAAATTTTTTCAAGGATCGTCCTTTCTTCTTCGACCAACTTAAGACTCATTAAAGTTCCATCATTTGCACATAAACTATTCCGTTTTTAAATCGACTACTACGTTTAACGTAGCAATTGTTTTTCAAACAATTTTATAACTAGCAAAACTGTAAAGGATCATTTCTTTCAGACTTTCCCACTTCACGCCCAAAGGAAATTATCCAATTTCATGATAACATGTTCCAGTATTGTTATTGTTCATAAAATTCTGCAGCGTCGGAAATTCTAGCCTTCTGGCCTTCGAGTCGGACTAAAATCAACAACTCGAAATGATGGTAAAACTGCCTACCTGAACTCAAAACCGCCCAAAAAAAAGAAAGTCCAGCTCTTAATTTAGGATCGATAATAATATTTAACTAAATTTTAAAATTAAATATTGTGATAAAGTACATAATATCAATTGACTTAGCCATTTAATTTGAAACAGTGTTGAAAATTATTAGTTTTATTATTATTAATGCTATTTATTACTGTGAAGACTGTTATTATTAGTGTTTGGGCCATTAATTGAAACATTAACTGTTTAAAGTTTGTAACTAGATGTTATTTTGAGGGTAATACCAAATAAAATAATTATTATGAAGCATTTATTAATACCGTAATTTTTCTGTTTTTACAACTTCGATTGAATATAACTTAAAACGAAGGCATCTATCGAGAACAGTTATCACCATCGTTTTTCTCTTAAAACGTAAAAATTTGATATAATATGGCGGATTCAAGATGGCACAAACAAATTTAAAACACACCATATAGTAGTAATATTGCAACTATATTGATCCGGGGTTCTTTCTACCTTTTTGTACCTCTGTTTTGAAAAATGAAGCCGTTTCCATACTTTAATCTGTATAGTTCGTAGTTCAATTTTAAAAGTATTTAAAACTGTCGAATATCTCGAACAATTTATCTGCTTTCTTTCTTTTTCCTGTTTAGCTTCCGCTAATTACCTTTCAGATAATACTTCAGAGGATGATATGTATGAGTGTAAATGAAATGTAGTCTTATACAGTCTCAGTTCGACCATTCCTGAGATGTGTGGTTAATTGAAACCGAACCACCAAAGAACACCGGCATCCACGATCCGTGTAAAAATAACTGACTCTACTAGGACTTGAACGCTGGAACTATCGACCTCCAAATCAGCTGATTTGGGGAAGACGTGTTCACCACTAGACCAACCCGGTTTGTTTCGAAAAATTTATCTAGATTTTATTGATTTTTATGTGTAAGTCGATTTCTAAATTCTTAAAACTTATTATTTTATTTTGTTAAACGTTAATGGGCTTTTAAAATGTTTTTTAACGCATTTCTAAAAAAAGGTAAACGTTTTTTAATAATATTATTTGTCAACAATAATAATTTTTTGAAATTTATATTTTTAGTCTTTTTTTGTTGTGTTTTTTAAAATTATTATTTAAACGAGAATTATATAAGTTATTAGTATTTGAAACTTTCTTACTTTTTTTATTATCACTATAATTGGATCTTTAGAAAATAATTATTTAAGTTAAGCGAAATTATATATATATATAATCAAATTATTACTTTTAATAACAATTTTTGATTCCGGTCGTTTCACTCCAAATTTTCTTTTTTAATTTTAATCCTAATAAGAAAAAATACATTTATATTATTCATGAAAGTTAACGATATTAATTTTATAGCAAATTTTTATGCTTTAATATATCCAATCATTTCAGTTATTAATTCTATATTGATTACAATGACAGTATTAATTCTTTTTTAATCGATATGTCTCAAATAAGGCGCTTTATGTGGACTAGTCGACCTGAGAATAGATACAGTAAACTTTAAACTCATTTTCGTAGAATAAAAACTTTAATTAACAAAATATGTTTATGTATGCGCGCGTGTGTGTGTGAGAGAGGGCTAAATACATAAATTATTTATTAATAAATACATCAATTAATTCAGTAATAAATTACTTCGATTGCTATAATCACAATATGATAATGCATTATTTAAATAAATGTTAATGTGGTATGTATGCATAAATAAAAATGTTGTAAGGTAACATATTTTCACACATTTGATTATCAGTTCTCACCAGATGTAATTTAAAATTGATCGTGCTAAGCAAATAACTAAATTTCTCACGAAAGGATTTATAAAATTAAATATTGTGAACTCTTTCTTAAGTTATGTTACGAATTTTGTAAATCTGCGTCGGATGGCGATGATATTACTTTGAATTTTAAACTTTGGTTACAACAAACCGAAACAAATTTTATCATAGAATTTTTTTAAACTTATTTCAAAATATTTCCAACCAAGTTAGTGCTAGATTTTGTTTTCACATTGGTGCCAGCCTTTGTTATTGCTGACAAGTTTTTTGTTTTAATTAAGCAACCACGTTCGTATTAAATGTTGCTTTAAAAACAATCCTGTTGTGTGTTCATGTAAAATATCCTTTATTATAACATACAATAACTATGTGAACAGAAAAAATTCAATTCTAACTCACTTTTCGATCATTTTCTTAATACGTGTTTGCCTAATTAGGACAAAAAAAACACCAGAAATAACATCAGCTGATGCCAATGAGAAAAAAAACACTAGTTAATAAATATTACAGCAAAGAGTATTTTTTTCACAAAAGTTTAAAATTTCAAATTAATCTTAGTAATTCTCTCACTCAGAACCCTTTACCATTCCTATTATTCAATGAAATTATGAAAGTACGTTCGTACTATAGTTCTGTTAAAATAAATAGTTCAGTAAAGAAAAAAATAAACAGTTACCTAAACACAGTTATAGGACTTTCCCGTCACGCGGCTAAGCCGCGTTCCCGGGAAGTCCTACAACTGTGGGTTGTTTCTGATCCACGGCTTACATACACAGCTTAATTTAAAATATTTATCATTTTATTAAATATAATATATTTTTGTTTATTTAATTCAACGAGTCTAACTAAAGCGCAAGCGCATAACGTGTTTAATAAGCGCGATTGTGGCAATATTAGCGGCAACGGTCGGGACTAACTAAGCTAATGTAAGTTCATAACTTACATAGAACAAATTTCGCTTGTACGATCGGCAGACTGGTGTAGCCTTGAGACTTTAACGCACCAGGTACCGAGTCAACCGGGCGATGAGTTCAAGATCCAGCCAGACCGAGTTACTTTTTAGACTTTAAGTATTATTAATTTATTAAATTCTACCGTTCACCTGTGGAGTCACAACATAGCAGACGACTCTAACAGCATTTTTTGGGTGCGGGATTTTGGCAAAATTATTATTTTTTAATTGTTAACAAATGTACCTAAGAAAAATATGACCTTAATTAGGCTTAATCTCGAAATACTAAGGGTAATCTTGCTCTACAGTCTAACTCCCTTGACCTTTTAAATCGAAAATTTAATGGCACAATGCCTCATATATAGAAATAATCTGACATAGTTTGGTCAAAATCGGTCCGGTAGTTCTGGAGATATAAGGTGATTTAGAGAGCAACACCGAACACATGTACATATAAACATTAACATCCGGAAAATTTCCATCCGGTTTTTTGGGTTCCTTAGGTGTCAAAACGTCATAATCCGTTGAAAACCGCATATATCCAAATTGGACCGATTACAATACTTTCTCGTCTAGATAGAGCTATAGCTCTAGTAAAAGTAGCTACTTTAATAAGAATCAAATAAAAATTTTTCTTTAACGTTCGCCGTATTGAAACACCATCAGAAAAATGTTTTAAATACGTAAATGATATAAAACTGTTCCTAAACATGTTACGAAACTTATTTATTTAAAAAATTTCTTAAAGAACTAAGATTAAAACACACTACCGGAAAAACAGGTTAAAAACTTTTTAATATCCCCGTTTAAAATGGAATTATAATTTTCGTAATTTTTATGGACATAAAAATTTAACTTTTAAAAAAAATCAAAAAAATCAGATGAAAGAACAAGATTTAATTTTACATAAAATTAATTTTTTTCCATTAAGCGATTTGTAGGATAGGGAAGTCTTCAAACAAAATTTTTTCTTTAGAGATAAAATTTGGTATTGTGTTAATCAGTTGTAACGAATTACGTTTACTAATAAGAATTATCTGTTTAAATGAGATATGATTGATTTACCGTTTGAACATTCAGTGTTTCATTTAATATTTTATCTATAAAAGGTGGTAAAGCTTATTGAGTTCCTTCGTGAGTATTTTTTTTAAGTTTTCATTTTTGTTTTTATCAATTACTAGAAAAAAAGGCAGGCCTGAGGCCCGCCGCGAAAATGTTACCTGGTATATGTTTCAATACACATGATTTTGTGAACTGTAACTAAATAAAATTCATGAATTTAGCGTACTAACAACAAAATCTTTTACAACGAAAAATTTTTCAAAATCCTGAGCATTTTTAGCTGTTTATTGACGTGTGATTTTTTAACACAACTCTAATTCGACTCAATGTTTTCCCCAAAACACAAATATAATTTTAGACAAATCGTTCTTATCAAGAAGAATAACGGCGCAGGTGGATTATGAACGTAAAGAGATAGAAGATACGATCCCTTTGAAAACAATTAAATGTCAAAACGCTTGCCGAAGACATTAAACTATCCCATGATCTTAACCGGTTTTTTTTATAGATGCTGATCCATCTTTGAATAGAAGATTAGTCTTTAACCGAAAAACTGAAGATTCCATGCAAGAATACACTGAACTTCACACGGATTAAAAATAAGATCGAGACAAGGAAAATTACAAACTTTTGTAAATTCAATCCGAAATACTGTAGGTTAGTTTAGTAAATTTCCTTTACAGTAATTTTAGATTTAGCATACGTAGTACTGCAGTGTTGTTTTCTTGACTTTAAAGGCGATTACCGAGTACGATTTGAACGTGTAATATAGTTTTCTAATAGTTTTGTAATATAGTTTTCTAATACATGTACTATAGCGAGTTTTTAAATCAAACAGTTCCGTAAGTGCTTACGAAAAAATTAGGAAATATATTTTGTTAAATATTTTTTGTGTAGTGTACCTATGTACTGTACTAAACCAACGCTTATAATTGATGTCGCCGTCTGTATTTCATCAATAACATCGCCCTAAGTAAGTAGCATGATTTTTTTTTCATTTTACATAGAACCTAACCATTCTTCCTTAAATGAATATTAGTTACGTTTTATATTCGCGGTTTTCTATATTCGTAGCATTCTTACGTTCTTTAACCCCCACGAATAAGGAGATTTTACTGTATTGTGTTTTATTTGTGATATACATATCTTGTTTATAACAATTTTTTTTTAAACTTGTAAAAAACAAGTTATATACTCGTTCTTAAGAAATAAAAAATAAAACAAACTTAGAGAAATCTTTTTATTTTAATTTTTGATACTCTTTTATAGTTAGTTTTAATAAAATAATTGTCTGGAATGTATCTCACCTATTGGATATTCTTTTCTTGTCGCAAATTAAGCCACGAGTATTGAAGAATTGCTCTGAATAAACTGTTGAAGGCAGTGTTATTAAACTGGTTTTAAAGTTTTTGTTTTTTAACCGACGGTTATTTTTTTAGTATTCGAAAATGGTTTTAGAGCTTTGGGAGCATGCCCTACGCTTTTCTATCGAATCTAGAACTCGCTGAAAATATCGCTTTATGTACATCAGAATATTTGAAATACTCTAACTGATACGTTAACTTTTAGTTTCTACATTCAAGAAATAGTATTTATTCATCATTCATTTTTTTTTTTTTTTGTAATTTAATTCTCATCTTTCTTGGTAGTACTGCTCGGAAAAGTAGACGATTTTGTTTAGTAGACAAGTAATTTCGGTTTTTCCATTAAAGTATATCTACATACTTTATACCTATACATAAGTACCTATATATAAGTACTTATATAAGTACCTATATATAAGTACTTATATAAGTACCTATATATAAGTACCTATACATAAGTATATCTATACACACCTTTAAAGGTGAGGCCACACTCTAGGAAGTGATTCTAGTTAATAAACTGATGAAAAAATGTTCATCGAACATAGATCCGAAAACGCATATTTTTCTGTATGTCCGCTATTTATTTAAAAATTTGTTTTTCTTGGAAAACGAGCATAATGCAATCATTTTAGCTACCAAAAGATGGTTATGTTGTTAGTTTATATTAAGATTATTATGCTATATATTTTTGGGTTACAAATAGAAATTAAAATAAATATGGGCTGATCTTATTGGTGGTTTTTGAAATTGATCCTTCACCTAATATAACTTTAAATAATATTGAGGAAGACATGTGTCTCGGATTTAGTATACTTAATATGGTTTTAGTGTATTTTTTATTCTTTATTTGTGTTATTCACTAAATTTAATCTTTTAAAATTATTTATGTTACTTAAAGTCAATTTGTTTTCAATTACTTATTATTTATTGTCAAATTTATTTATCATATTTTATATCTTTAATACAGTAAGCATATTTTTATTTTTTTAATTTCACCGTAAGAAAAAGGTTGCAAATTAAAACAATATACTTGTTAATTAATTACCGATACAATTAATTACTTAAAAAATTGTCTATTATAACACTCTTTATTCGTGTTTTTTTTTATAATCGAAAAGAAATTTAGTATAGCATTTCACTGAAAAAATTGAGAACAAATTTAAACTAATCCACCTCCCCAGTCAAATCTGGGGAGGTGAAGTTTTATTTCTTTATACCATCTTAGTTCTGATCATCTGTGGAGGAACATCATACTAATTATTAAATTAATAAGTTAAATTTTATGTTAAATGAAAACGATATACAACACGAAAGTTAGTAAATATTAAATTTATTAACCATAAATATAAATTAACTTCACTCAGTAAAAGCCGTATTCCAATTTTTATTACGGAATGTAACAAAGTGTCTTCGTTAAGTTTTGCATTTAAATTATGCAAACTACATTTAAATCATTTATTTCTTCTAGGTTAACAACAATAATTATGTTTTCTGCTACTTCTTAATTTATTTATTTCTTAATCTATGAATACACAGAATGCATTTTTGCATGATATATCTTTGTACAAAATATAATACGTTGAATAAAATTTCACAATTCTAAATTTATGCAATTTTCCTTTATTTATCCAAAATAATCAACATTTTTATTAATACTTAATAATATAATTAAATAATGTGTAAATGAGTAAATAAAAGAAAAATATTTTATAATTGTATTAAATTATTATTTATAATGAAATATTTTACGTAATTTTTTATTAATAACATTTATTATTTCACCGCAATTTTTTGTATATATATTTTATAAAGGTATTAATTTAAAAAGAAATTAATTATAAATTACTTTTTTTATTTTTAAGAAAAATAATTTATTAAAAAAATAATAATTTTTAAAAATTAGCATTATAATTTTTTTTAAAGAAATATAACTTTTAAAATGATTAAAAATCAGTTATTTTATAGTGAAATATTACATATATTTAACTTGCATTTTAACTTACTTGTAAATAAAACAAAAAAAAATTATGATTCAAAAATATTAACGATCATTAATGATTCTTTTTAAGCATAACTAATTTAAAAAATATAACAGGAGGAGAGATAAAATAATAAAACATAACAAACTAGTATTTATAATTTGGAGGGGAGAATATAAAGATGCATAATACTCTTTTCACTGAAACAAAAATCATATTTATAGTGATAAAATAATGAAATACTTTTATTATTTATATTCTTTAAAATTATTATTTTAATTTAATTCAGTTAGTGAAATCTGTATTTCTATTTTTATTATATTTAGAATTGTCATACTTTGAGGCAGAATATAATCATTAACGTTTGAAAATATTAAAACGTAATTTAAATGTTTAATTCAAAACCAGTTAGCGAGCGTCGGCTGGCAAAAGATTCCCTATTTCTGCGTCTTCGGTAAAATTGAGGCAGATTGTAATCCTTGGGACCAAACTAAGGAGTTAATTTTGTACCGTTTAATACCTATTCAAAATCTGCCACATGAACTTTAATCTTAATATTTTACTCAGAATCAAATTCTCTACAACTTTTGTTTAAAACTTTTATGTGTTTATTACCTATTTAACAAAATTATTTTATTTATAATAAATACTGTATTTTCCACCCCCAATCTTTTGTCTTTTAGCTCAGATTTATCGAAACTTACTACAAATATAGTTTTGAGACCTTAATTTTGGATCTTAAGAAATACAGTCTGGCTTAATTTTACCGAAGCTGCAGAAATCAGGGCGAACCTTTTCGCTAAGCAACACCCGAAATAATACTGTAAGCTTTGTGTCTGCGTGGTTAGGAGAACCTATCTTCTTGGTTTGTCTGACTGCCAGTATCTACTAGCTCATTTAGCATTACCCAGGGTGCACCACGTGGAGGCGAACTAGCTTTACACCCCAAAAACCTGTATTTGATAGGAATAACATCTCAGGATGTTATTCCTATCTTTAGGATAGGAAGGATAGGTTCATCATGCTTAGGATGTTGTTGGTGGTAGTAGAGGTAAAATGCTTGCTTTTTCTGATGGTGTTACTGGTATTTCTGAAGACAACTCTGTTGTTAAAACATTTTTATGAGCGTTTGCCTTTGATACCATGAATGCTGCTGTTGATGTTGTTTTATCATTCCAGTTAACGAACACAGGAAACGTTGTGTTATGGACAACTTCTGCTTCGACGTGATTGCCTGTAAGAAAAATAGATCATCAATACTTACTAAATGAAAGGAATATGACAGGCCTTAAAATACATTGGATATATGCATTAATAATAATAATAATAATAACACTATATATGATATGATTAAAAAAGAATGTAACAAACTTTCAGGACAAAGAAGAAAGTTGCTATAAACAGAGGTTCATAAATGGATCGTTATTGAAACAGCTTCCAAGATTTTATTTTCAGCACTTTTCAAGAAATATGGGATAAGAATCAGAAGGCGGGTGTCGAAAAACGATATAGTATGTTTGGCATAAAATAACTGTTAAAACGGGTGGGTAATAAATATATAAAAATTATTTTTAATAAATCTTGTAGAGAATTAATTCTCTCAATTAATTCTAAGTAAAATTTATGAATAAAGACCACAGTAACTAATCTCGCCCAATTTTTTTCTTTTACCCAGAGTTGTACAAATAGCATTATATTGAGGGTATTAAAAATATGAAAAGTCATCGGTCTAAATGTGATTTGTGAAACGGAATTGCAAGGTGACCGCATGAAAAAATAAAGCTATTACACATTTTAAAAAAATCTTGTTTTTCTGTCAGGCCGTGAACTTTCAGCAGGCCCTTTGTGGTTACTGATTTATGTATTAAGTAATTTATGTATTCAGAATTTTATGTATTCAGTAATATATCGAATAATTAAGCATGTATCTGCCATAATCACATCTTGGGCTAAACAAATTTATTATTTTTACAAATATAAAATATTCAATAATTCCTTTTTTATAAAGTACCAATATATAATTACACTCACCAGAAGAAAAGGTAAACAAATACTGAATTTTTACGCTTAATTTAGAGGAGCCATGAGGTTTTCTTTGACTTTACTAATGGTAGTAGAATATTAAAATTGAGGAATCTTCATGAAGTCTGATGGCTGAAGCTAATGCCATAACCCAGAATAGAGAGGGAGAAGATTATCTTTTATAAACACAAAATCTGATCGCGGAGGTGGGTAACAATCTCATTTAGGTATTTTTTTTCCTACGGCACTACTGGTTCATTAAACTAGGTTTTTCTGATCGCAGAGTCAAGTTTTATTTGTACAGCTAAATATCAAATATATTTCAGTGATTCTCGTTAATCTAAAACAAAAACCAATCGGAAACAATTTCAATTTCAATTTTTATTATCCCAAGTAAACCCGTACGGCATGTTATTTACTCTTTTCAGCTTATTCATTTTCATAGAATTAGTTGGTGACATTGATGGGAAATTTAATCATATGATATTGGCATGATTCTTCATTTACATTACGTTGAGCGAATATGAGGACGATTGCCTCATTTCATTTTCTATATCCACCTTTAATAAAGGTCTCATTATTTCCTACCTCTTTTTCCTGTTTCATTATTATAAATATTACAATCTACATAAATATTTCCAAGATTTTTCTCCTGATTTTAAATTTTAATTTTTTAAAATATTTAATAGATTTATTCTTCGCTTCAATCTTCTATTTCTAGTCTACTTTATTTCACGAATCCTTTGTAATTTTACCACGAAATTGACTCTCCATTTCTGTAATCGTATATATGTTTAATATTGAACTCTTCATTAATTACCTCCCTATCACCCATGATCTTTTTATTTTTTACGTAATGTAAAATCAGTAATTAAAAAAAATATATACATAAAACATGAAATTATAATAATAGTATTACTGCTCAAGCAATAATGTATAAATCTGGATAAATTTACTCCTAAAACCGTTCTCGAAATTTAATAAAAGCATGTATCGATATATTGATGAATTCAATTTTACGAAAAGGTTATATAAAAAGATTTCTTGAAAAGATAAAGAATAATAGATGATAAATTTAAACCATGTTTTAACGGATTTCAAATATTTGAAAACATTGTGTTTTATCAACATAAACCGAATCTATGCCGATTATGTATGCTAGTTTCTATGTGATGCAAGACTACTTAAGAAAAAGGTAAAAAAAAAGAAATACTTATCGTCCAGCGAACTTTGAATTTTCCTGTTTGTCTTATTTTTGTTCTTTCTGTACCATCTACTTGTGTTTGTGTTTTTCTTAATCTTTGTATTAGTTGTATTCTTTCTTCTGTTGTATGTGTAGTACTTTGGGTGCGCCTGTCTAAATGTAAAGTTAACTGGAAAAAAAAAAAAATTAATTTAAAAAATTTGGCGTGGACACTACATGACTTCCTTGTACACCTGTTTAAATTATATATACACATTTTTTTAAAATGAAAAGTACATAACACTAAATTTCATTAATAACTTCTGATATTTTTTCATTATTTCATTTTTAATTATTATTGAATTATTATTAATCGTAAATTTTTTTACAATCGGAGGTTAATAATTATTAACAAATCAATATATTTAAGTTAAAAAAAAAAAATAGGAGATGAAATCTGATTTGAACTGATGTGCCTTCCCCTTGTGGACAACTCATGAGTTCCTTCATGTGTTGTCCACATCAGAATTTTTGTTTACTTTAACCGATAAATTTTTCCGGTTTAATTTACCGGTAAAAGTTTAACTTTTCATAAACACTCAATTTGATTATATTATATATTTGACGATCACCATTGGTGTTTGTTCGGTGCTGATGGCAAATATAAAATAGATAATTTAGTAGCTAAGACTGAATTCTTGTTACAACAAACTGGTAGTCTGATAAGCCTACTGACGAAAGTTATTATCAAGATTTGTTAATGGCAAGGTATCGAAGAATTTTGACCTGCAACGTCAGTGGCCTAGTAAGTCGAAGGAAGGAATTGAAGGCGTTGATAGTTACGGAATTTTTAAACATTCCGAAACGCACTTCACTGACCGTAACTATTTCTGTGTTTGAGTTTACAAGGTCTACACCACTAATCACCAAGATGTTAAAACACATGGCGGTAATACGGTTCTGGTTAAGATTGCTGTAAGGTATCACCTCCTTCCAAGTTTTAAATGGACCGTATTCAAGCGACCTTGATTGAAATATTCGACTGGCTTGGACCAATCATATTGTCTGCAGTTTATTGTCCACCTTGTCAGGCGATCACAGATGGCTTATTTTTGGAATTCTTCGCAACTATGGGTTCCCGTTTTGTTGTGGGTCATGACTGGAATGGAAAACACGTACTCTCAGCTTATGAGGACTGAAAGGAGGACCTTGAAGGTTATTATTGACATCCAGCGATTGTAATGTAATTTCTGGACTGCAGCCTACATACTGGCCTACAGATGTAACAAAGGTGCCCGACTAATCCGATCATTTTCCAGTTTTTCTGACCATTAGATGTTTATAAAGAAGAAATCACCATTAATGCATAATAATGACACAGATTGAGAATCATCGTAGTTGGTTGGGGGACAGGCTGCCTATAGTTGAAATATCCAAATTACATCGATGATGGGACCCACGACTTACCTTATTTACGCAGGAGGCAACCTGACGTTTATCACATACTATCCAAGAGAAGCAATGTTTCTTATTCTCATTTAAAGGAAATCTCGGCTCGGTGAAAATGGCAATTATGAGACCTGAAGATAGGTCAACTATGAATAGGGGTGCTCGTAACTGAAAAAAGCTGATAAAGGCTATCGAAAACGAGATGATCAAACACTACCTGGAAAGTCTTATACGACGTTTCACATGCAGAAGTGTTGCAAGGGATCGGGAAAGTAGAAGGCGTCAACAAGGCTCCTGGTTTTGACCTAATAACTCATAAGAGGCTGTTTATGTTACCATTAGGGCCACCGAATGCATAACGCGCCTCTTCAGTGGCATCCTTCGGAATGAAAGGTGTCACAAAACCAGGCAACTTGTAGAAGATGAAACTTCGAATGGACTTTTGAGATTTAATATCTTGTTTTTAAATGCTCTATGCAAACCGACTTGTTGGTATTACGCCGCCCAGGGGAGTGTCTTTAAACTCAAATAGGCCTACCCACCTACCGGCTATATACCGGCAAGGCAGGTCGGCCTACCGGTTAGCTCTTTTTGAGAGTTTTTTATAAATATTGGCCCCTTGGGGACCCAAAAGGGCAATACTAATACACCACGCCAGACCCAGTTCGCCGCGACGCGGTACCGGGTCCCTTCAGTATTCAGTGTGCTCTTGCCTGACTGTTACCCGTGGAGTCCTTGGTGGCTCATCAGTGCCAACACACCGCAGCATGCTGGACCTCACCAGCAAGGCTGTCCACCCAGTCCTATTCTAGCCAACACCTTGTCTTCTCTCATCGGAGTATTTCTGTAGAACAACTTGTCTAACAAAACTAGCAAAATTATTCCAGTTTGACTCGCTTCTTAGCATGTAGTCTATTGTTGTCTCTGGAGTTATACCTGTGAGTGCCTTACTATGTCTAAGTGTGTCCCACCTATTGCACTCAAAAAAGGTGTGCTCAGCATCATCTATCTCGTTGCAGTAGTTGCAAATTGGTTCTTCTCTCTTGCCTATTTTGTGCAGGTAGTTATTGAAGGAACCATGTCCTGTAAAAAACTGCGATAGGTGATGATCAACCTCACCAAATCTTCTCGACAACCATGGCTTGATGATGGGGATGAGGGTTCTCGTCCATCGACCCACAGCTTCCTGCGACCATCTTTCCTGCCAGATATTATAAACGGCATCCCTTCGTTGCTACATATCTACTACGTATTAGTCTAACTCTACACCACGTCTCACCCCTGCGTTCCTGATACACCACGGCGGACTACACCCAGGAATTACTGTATGTATTCGTTTTACCTTCATTCATGAGTTCCTGTCTTACAAATATTTGTGTGCTACAGGCAAGTTTAATTTTTCATTACTTATTACGTTAAACCGTTATGTTATCATTAAAATTTGTGGAACATTCAGTTCATCATTCCTATGCCTTTCAAGTTTCAATTTCACTTAAGTACAGTCACGACTGCTTACTTACATATGGTTGTCATTGTTCAGCTGCAACCTATTTTACGTGCTCAATTAATTTCAATGCGATTATATTGTAATTAACTCTTTATTTTTATGTTTACTTATCACAATTTGATTATTGTTATTAACTCTTTTTGTACTAGAATATCATTGTGGCCTTTTTTCTACACTAAACTAGAATTACATGTATTAATTATTTAACGTTAAGTTTGTTGATGTTCTTAATTCAGAAAAGGCCAGTGCTAATTAAGATTTATTGTAATTCGTTTATCTAAGTTAATGACATCCGTTCATTGCTATTTGTCACATTATAGTATATGGCAGTAGTACAACTGTTTGCCAGTTTTACAATTAAAATTAAGGTGTTTCATGTTCTCTTGTTTTTCAGGCTTTGTCAAAAATGTATATTGTCAAAATCTGTATTTAAAAGTGTATATTCATGTATTTTTTTTTCATTTAACATCATTGTTCAGATGCTGATTTCAGTTGATATTCTTATGTATCATTATATTATGTTATTTTCATAATTTCTTTTTAGTTTTTAAGGTTATAATTTAACATAAGTTCAGTTGTTTTTCTTTCTCATTAAAGTCCAATTTCTTTTGGCAAATACGAGCTGTGTTTTTAGTTAACTTTACCCAACAATAATAATAATAATAATAATAATAATTTTTTTTTGTCTTCAGTCATTTGACTGGTTTGATGCAGCTCTCTAAGATTCCCTATGTAGTGCTAATCGTTTCATTTCAGTAGACCTTCTGCATCCTATATCCCTAACAATTTGTTTTACATATTCCAAACGTGGCCTGCCTACACAATTTTTTCCTTCTACCTGTCCTTCCAATATTAAAGCGACTATTCCAGGATGCCTTAGTATGTGGCCTATAAGTCTGTCTCTTCTTTTAACTATATTTTTCCAAATGCTTCTTTCTTCATCTATTTGCCGCAATACCTCTTCATTTGTCACTTTATCCACCCATCTGATTTTTACATTCTCCTATAGCACCACATTAGAAGCTTCTAATCTTTTCTTCTCAGATACTCCTATTGTCCAAGTTTCACTTCCATATAAAGCGACATTCCAAACATTCCAAGTAATTCTAAAGCGACATCCCAAGTAATTCTACTTCCCAAATAACAAAATTTTTCTACCTCCATAATCTTTTCTCCTCCTATTTTCACATTCAGTGGTCCATTTTTGTTATTTCTACTACATTTCATTACTTTTGTTTTGTTCATGTTTATTTTCATGCGATAGTTCTTGCGTAGGACTTCATCTATGCCGTTCATTGTTTCTTCTAAATCCTTTTTACTCTAGGCTATAATTACTATATCATCAGCAAATCGTAGCATCTTTATTTTTTCACCTTGTACTGTTACTCCGAATCTAAATTGTTCTTTAACATCATTAACTGCTAGTTCCATGTAAAGATTAAAAAGTAACGGAGATAGGGAACATCCTTGTCGGACTCCCTTTCTTATTAGGGCTTCTTTCTTATATTCTTCAATTGTTAGTGTTGCTGTTTGGTTCCTGTACATGTTAGCAATTTTTCTTCTATCTCTGTATTTGAACCCTAATTTTTGTTAAATGCTGAACATTTTATTCCAGTCTACGAATGCCTTTTCTAGGTCTATAAACGCCAAGTATGTTGGTTTGTTTTTCTTTAATCTTCCTTCTACTATTAATCTGAGGCCTAAAATTGCTTCCCTTGTCCCTATACTTTTCCTGAAACCAAATTGGTCTTCTCCTAACACTTCTTCCACTCTCCTGTTAATTCTTCTGTATAGAATTCCAGTTAAGAATTTTGATGCATGACTAGTTAAACTAATTGTTCTGTATTCTTCACAATTATCTGCCCCTGCTTTCTTTGGTATCTTGACTATAACACTTTTTTTGAAGTCTGACGGAAATTTCCCTTTTTCATAAATATTACACACCAGTTTGTATAATCTATCAATCGCTTCCTCACCTGCACTGCGCAGTAATTCTACAGGTATTACGTCTGTTCCAGGAGCCTTTCTGCCATTTAAATCTTTTAATGCTCTCTTAAATTCAGATCTCAGTATTGTTTCTCCCATTTCATCCTCCTCAACTTCCCTCTTCTTCCTCTATAACACCATTTTCTAATTCATTTCCTCCGTATAACTCTTCAATATATTCCACCCATCTATCGACTTTACCTTTCGTATTATATATTGGTGTACATCTTTGTTTAACACATTATTAGATTTTAATTTATGCACCCAAAAAGTTTCCTTAACTTTCCTGTATGCTCCGTCTATTTTACCAATGTTCATTTCTATTTCCACTTCTGAACACTTTTCTTTAATCCACTCTTCTTTCGCCAGTTTGCACTTCCTGTTTATAGCATTTCTTAATTGCCGATAGTTCCTTTTACTTTCTTCATCACTAGCATTTTTATATTTTCTACGTTCATCCATCAGCTGCAATATATCGTCTGAAACCCAAGGTTTTCTACCAAGTTCTCTTTATTCCGCATAAGTTTGCTTCTGCTGATTTAAGAATTTCCTTTTTAACATTCTCCCATTCTTCTTCTACATTTTCTACCTTATTTTTTTTACTCAGACCTCTTGCGATGTCCTCCTCAAAAATTTTCTTTACCTCCTCTTCCTCAAGCTTCTCTAAATTCCACCGATTCATCTGACACCTTTTCATTCAGGTTTTTAAACCCCAATCTACATTTCATTATCACCAAATTATGGTCGCTATCAATGTCTGCTCCAGGGTAAGTTTTGCAGTCAACGAGTTGATTTCTAAATCTTTGCTTAACCATGATATAATCTATCTGATACCGTGCAGTATCGCCTAGCTTTTTCCAAGTGTATATTCTTCTATTATGATTTTTAAATTGGGTGTTGGCAATTACTAAATTATACTTCGTGCAAAACTCTATAAGTCGGTCCCCTCTTTCATTTCTTTTGCCCAGCCCGTATTCACCAGGTTCGGAAACGTTTCGTTAGAAAGGGTCGACCGGCAAAAGATTTTGACCTGGTTTCTCCGCCTTTGGTAAATTAATCGAGACTATTTCTTGAAACCCAAACTATGGGGTAAATTTAATGATTTTATATGAAATCTGACAAAAAAATTGTAAAAAAGTCACAGAACTATATTTTTAGAGAAATGTGGGTAAATGACAAAATATTGGGGTTGTTAAATAGGTAACAAACAGATAGATTTTAATAAAATTTGTAGAGAATTTGATTTCAAGATAAATGGTATGCATAAAATTCACAGAAACTAAATACAAACGTAAGATTTCGAAGTTTATTTTAAACAAAACATATCAAAATATGGCAGATTTTGACTGGTTATTAAACGATATGGGATATGGAAGTGGATTATAATTGATTATAATAAAATTGATTATAATAAGCTTACTATACTAAAGTGCTAAAAAAAAATTTGTACATCAATAAATCCAAATAACTAGGAAACATAATAACAATAATGATTTAGAAATAAAGAAGCCAATTAAATAAGAATGGTATAGCTATTAACAAAAAATTTACAAGTTTTATATCAATAAAAGCCAAATTTTTCTAAGGCCATTATGAAAGAGTAATCTAACCGGAAAGACCATAGCCATCAGAATGCATTTTTAGTTTGAAATGAAGTGAAATCATTATAATAGAAAAAAAAGGAAAATTTTGAGAAAAATCTTAGGACTAATAAAAATAAGTAAAACTGAATACAAATTCAGAAGTAATAAATCTTTAAAATATAATGAAACCGTGGCAATGTCAGATTCCATCAGAAAAGTAAACTCAAATTATTTGGCCACTTTACGAGAACGATTGATAAATAGGCTCACAAAACAAATATTCAACACATTCATGAAAAGAATGAAAATCAATCGATTTCAATGGTTAAAAAAAAAGCACCTAAAGAAATGAAAATATCAGAAGAAACAGTACAACGTTCAGAAAACTGTTCAAGATTTCAATATTTTCAAAGAGACGGAGAAAAAAGAAAACGAAATCATATCTGATCAGAAGAAATGAAAAAATGAAGAATTAGGAAAAAAAACGTTCAAAAGAAAGAGAAACGAATAAAAAAGTTGCTTCACATGATCCTTAGTCAGCCATTCTTAAAAAACCAAATAGATTTCTCAAGGGGGACAAGGAAAAGGGTTGGAACAAAATTGGGTAGAGAAAACAAAATTGGGTAGAGAAAACAGAATAAGGGACGCCATATAATGATTATCAACTCTTTCTTTTTCTGTTTAGCCTCCTGAAACACCGTAAGTTATTACTTCAGACGATGTTATGTATGTATGTAAATTAAGTGTAGTCTTGGAACAGTCTCAGGTCGACCATTCCTGAGATGTGCGATTAATTGAAACCCAACCACCAAAAAACACCGGTATCCACGATTCAGTATTCAAATTCGTATAAAAGTAACTGTTAAAAGTTATTACTTCAGACGATGTTATGTATGTATGTAAATTAAGTGTAGTCTTGGAACAGTCTCAGGTCGACCATTCCTGAGATGTGCGATTAATTGAAACCCAACCACCAAAAAACACCGGTATCCACGATTCAGTATTCAAATTCGTATAAAAGTAACTGTCTTTACTAAAAATTGTAACTCTCGAGTTTACGGTGAGAGTTCACCATTAGACTCACTCGGCGAGTCGATTATCAGCTCTAATTCTAACTAATACTAATACTAATACTAATTCTAACGCCCACTATCGAATTAACGGCAAGAAAGCATTTTAAATACTGATACTAATTCTAATGCCCACTTTTGAAATAACTGGAGAAAATCATTTTCAATATTTTGTGATATTGATACTAATTCTAACGCCCACTATCGAAATAACCGGTGAAAAGTATTTTGATTATCGATACTAATTCTAACGCCTACTATCGAAATAACTGGAGAAAATCATTTTCAATATTTTTTGATATCGATACTAATTCTAACGCCCACTATCGAAATAACAAAAAATAAACATGACAGAAACATTTCCAATAATATTTCTTTTTAACTAAGAAACAGATGTATTAATGTATTACCAATTCACTGTAAACGTTTACTCTATTCATCCTTGTTTGAATCTGTTATTCGATACGGCTTGACAGCATGGGGATCAGCCGCAGATTATCTCATAAATAAAATAAATTTAATACAAAATAGGGTCCTCAAAGATATTGCTCTTTATGATTCTGATAACAATTATGACACTAATTTAAATAATCTTACAAGGTTTCTGTCAGCTAGAGGTCTATTTAAATTCTTAATTATTTTTAAGAACTTTTACAACAGTGAATACAGGGTAAATGTAGAAAGTGGATACAATTTGAGAGCAATGAGCTTTATTACAGATAGATATAATAATACTTACGGTAAACGATTAAAGAAGTACGCTGTTCCTGCATTACTTAATTCTTTACCGAATCACTATAACGTAATAGGTACTAACAGGATTCATGTTGGATTTATACTGGCAGTCCAGAAAATTATAACATGATTATAGTTATTATTTTAATGTTGATAATTATTGTTAATCAATAAATAATGTATTGTTGAATGGTTAAAGCTTAGTTATTTATTTTCTTAATGTAATTGTTGCAACAAGATATTAATTGTGTAATTCGTTGTTGTAATTAAGTATTATAGTTTTGTTTCTTGAATATAGTTTTTGTTATTAAATCTAATACATTACAAATATTAAAGTATAGTTTTGTTTCTTGAATATAGTTTTTGTTATTAAATCTAATACATTACAAATATTAAAGAAATAATTTTTCATTAGTTTTTAAATATATAGTTTAATTTTGTTAAATTAATTTTTATAATTGTACTACTATTATAACTATTATAAAAACTAATAATATCTTTAGTTGTTACATAAAATTGGTTATTGCATTAACCACTTAATAATGTAATAATAATAATTTAAGTATATCTGTCGACAGACTTAGGTTTGACGGATGATCATGTAAGTTTTAAATTGTAAATAAATAAAATAAAATAAAAAATAAATAATAAAAAAACACCAGTATTGCAATTAGGTAAGATGATTTAATGGGATTTCCAATTGCAGGTGAAAGTTTTTTAACAGTGAACTTTTGTTTTTATTTCGTAATATAACACCATGAGTTTTGTATTATTGACCTTAATAATATTCAATTTAATTAGTAATTAAAGTGTCGGATATATTAACATTAAATTGCACATAATTGTGTGTTAATTACTGTGTAATTTCATTAAAAAATTACTGTTATTTTTAATGTCAAAATAAATTATGTAATTATATTTGAAATATTTAATGTTTAATGATTACAAATATGATGGTATGTTTTTTCAAAACTCAGCAGTTTATTTCTTTATATTTAATGATAGATAATTATTTAAATTAACATTTTAAATTTAAATATTGACACAAACTCATTCAGTGGATATTGACACATACTCATCTCAGTTAAAATCATCAATAGAAATCATCTCCTGAAAGATTGCCTGGCAATCTGAACTCGCTCTGTATATACAGAATGATTCAGGAGGAAAGAAAAATAATTTGGGAACCGGTTCTAAAACTAAAAATAAGGAAAAAACTTCATACAAACATATATTCGAAAACGTTTTGTTATCGAATTACGGCGAGCGAAGTACGGTGAAATGAGTAATTTTTAAGGAATTATATAAGGATACTGTTGATTTCTTATGGTTTTTAACCTGAAAAATCGAATAAAACAAAACTATCTCCGGCGATTTTCATGATACCAAACTTAAAATGAAATATTCGCTGACGAAAAATACGTTTTTATTTAGGTTTGAAGTTCAATAACTTTATTAAACGATTAATTAAAACTTAATTTAATTCTGATATATATATCAGAATTTAATTTAATTTTAATTCTAAGATTTACTAAATATACTCTTCTACTTCTCTTGACCTTCCGAAGAATATTAGGTTATTTATTGCCGATTCCGCGTCTTTATCTGTAATTGTAATTGTTCCGTTTCGTCTTCTTCAGAATCCTTACCAGTGATTGAATGTAACACAGACGCGATGATATCGTCATCGATTGGAGCGACACTAACTGCAATATCATCATTAACATGTTCGAACAAGTAAAATGAAATTTCGTCCATGCCAATTTTAAAGGTTTTTAAAAATTACACTATTCTTGTTCTGAAATTGAGAAAGGGTCTAAAAATTCATCTTGATTTTATACACCATTAACTTGAATTTACTGTTATCTATGCTTCTCTGGAAATCGTGTACGTTTAAAAACCGTTTTCACCAAAGAAATAATATCTACATCAAATCCTTGAAATTTTCGTACAAAGAGTTGATTTAATTCGATTTTAAGAGGATTTTCAAGGGGACAAAGTAAATATTCAATTTAGGGAGTTATTCGAATTAAGGACGTTCGATTTAGGCAGGTTGATTGTACTAGAATTAACAGTTGTAGAAATAAAATTATTAAAAAACGAAAAAAACCCGACTACTAATTGTCAAATCTATCTTCAATAATTATGAAAAACGAAAAAAAGTTAAACAAGTTTTGTTAGTCTTAAAAATGTGGAGGCCATTAAATTCACTAACTCATACAGCCTAAACAGTTATCAGACTACAACATAAAATGTAAAGTAATATTAAATTTCACATCACTAAGTAACTTACTGTAATTTGTTGTTTTCTTGTGTAGTTTGCAATTGTGTATTGTTGTCGGTGATTGTGGTGGTGATGATGATGTCTGTGGTGGTGGTGATAATGTCTGTGGTGGTGCTGTTTTATGTCTTTTATTCTGTGTGATGTACTGTAAGAAAAATAGATCACCAATACTTATTAAATGAAAGGAATATGACAGGCCTTAAAATACATTTGGTATATATAAAACACTATATATGGTATGATTCGTAAATAATGTAACAAACTTTCAGGACAAAGAAGAAAGTTGCTATAAACAGAGGTTCATAAATGGATAGTTATTGAAACAGCTTCCAAAATTTTATTTTCAGCACTTTTCAAGAAATATGGGATAAAAATCAGATAAAAACTATAGTATGTTTGGCGTAAAATAACTGTTAAAACAGCCGGCGGGCGGGGAGGCGAGCTAGAGTAAAGGACACTCCTCTGGCGCGAGTCAAACTTGATTGTAGATCCGTTCCAGAGGAGTAGGTGGGAATATAAAAAAAAAAAAACTGTTAAAACAGGTGGGTAATAATACATAAAAATTATTTTTAATAAAACTTGTAGAGAATTAATTTTCTCAATTAATTCTAAGTAAAATTTATGAATAAAGACCACAGAAACTAATCTCGCCCAATTTTTTTCTTTTACCCAGAGTTGGACAAATAGCATGATATTAAGAGTATAAAAATATGAAAAATCATCGGTCTAAATGTGATTTGTGAAACGGAATTGCAAGGTGACCGCATGAAAAAACAAAGTTATTACATATTTTAAGAAAATCTTGTTTTTCTGTCAGCCGTGAACTTTCAGAACGCCCTTCATGGTTACTGATCCTTACACTTACAATAAACTTAATTTTTGTATTCAGTAATATATCGAATAATTAAGCAAGTATCTGCCATAATCACATCTTAGTCTAAAGAAATTATTATTTTTACAAATATAAAATATTCAATAATTCCTTTACTATAAAGTACCAATATATCATTACAGTCACCAGAAAAAAAGATAAACAATTACTGAATTTTTACGCTTAATTTAGAGGAGCAATGAGGTTTTCTTTGACTTCTACTACTAATAGTAGTAGAATATTAAAATTGAGGAATCTTCATGTAGTCTGATGGCTGAAGCTAATGCCATAACCTAGAAAAGAGAGGGAGAAGATTATCTTTTATAAACACAAAATCTGATCGCGGAGGTGGGTAACAATCTCATTTAGGTATTTTTTTTCCTACGGCACTACTGGTTCATTAAACTAGGTTTTTCTGATCAACAGAGTCCAGTTTTATTTATACAGCTAAATATGAAGTATATTTCAGTGATTCTCGTTAATCTAAAACAAAAACCAATCGGAGACAATTTCAATTTCAATTTTTATTATCCCAAGTAAACCCGTCCGGCATGTTATTTACTCTTTTCAGCTTATTCATTTTCATAGAATTAGTTGTTGACATTGATGGGAAATTTAATCATATGATATTGGCATGATTCTTCATTTACATTACGTTGAGCGAATATGAGGACGATTGCCTCATTTTATTTTCTATATCCACCTTTAATAAAGGTCTCATTATTTCCTAACTCTTTTTCCAGTTTCATTATTATAAATATTACAATCTACATAAATATTTCCAAGATTTTTCTCCTGATTTAAAATTTTAATTTTTTTAATTTTTGATAAAATTAAAAAATTCTATTTCTAGTGGACTTTATTTCACGAATCCTTTGTAATTTTACCACGAAATTGACTTTCCATTTCTGAAATTGTATATATGTCTGTTTAACATTGAACTCTTCATTAATTCCCTCGCAATCACCCATGATCTTTTTATTTTTTACGTAATGTAAATTTAGTAATCAAAAAAAATATAAATACATGTAATTATAATAATAGTATTACTGCTCAAGCAATAATGTATGAATCTGGATAAATTTACTCCTAAAACCGCACTCGAAATTTAATAAAAGCATGTATCGATATATTGATGAATTCAATTTTACGAAAAGGTTATATAAAAAGATTTCTTGAAAAGATAAAGAATAATAGATGATAAATTTAAACCATGTTTAAATTATGTTTGACAGTTTGACCAAACTGTTACTCTGAAAAAATAAAATACGCTGATAGTTATTATACATTGATCAGGCTTTTATTGTTATTTGTCAATATTATTCTCACAAGCATGAGGCTAATGAACACAATGGGAGTCCAAGGGATGAAACCTCCATACTGGCTAGTAGATATATATATATATATATATATGTGTGTGAAAAATATAAGTTTGTATATGGTTTGTAACAACTGTACAATAATATAAAGCATGATATTATGTACTATATTTATATATTATTTTCCAATAATTTAAATGCAAAACTATATTATTACATCGCTACACGGCAAAACATATTCTTGCATCAGTAGAAAGTGATTATTCTAATATTACTATATTCAGATGCAGATAAATGTGTAGTGTTGTGAAATCTGTTAGCTACATGATAGTTTCTATCATGCACGACTATATAAGCAAATACGAGTAATTTTTTTTTTGAGTGTGTATAAATGTACAAATATATTTCACAAATAGTCATTTTAACTATATATATATATATATATATATATATATATATATATATAATTAAATAACTTTAATTAATTGACATTATTGAAGAAATAATAAATAACACTAAAAAGGATAGCCATTATCAATTTAAATTAAGTGAATTAGTGTTCGCTTGTAAAACTACGTAAGGAAATTTATTTTAATTGGAATACTAATAAAACTGATAACATTTTATTTAATAAAGACTAGCATATCCCGTCTCGGATAGAATCTAACGCTAAATACTGGTAAATGTAATTTTATTACATTTACTGGCAGAAGGATCATCGAAGGGCTAAATATCAAGGTCAATGAACAAGTAATAGCAGAAACAGATAGATTAAAGTACTTGGGGGTCACCTTTCAGAGAAATGGTGCATTTACGGAACACATACATGAGGTTTGCAATAGGGCTGATAAGATGACTAAATCTCTTAATATTATTATGACTTCTCAAAGAGCACCTAAAGCGTCTAAAAAGGAGGGTTGTTGCGTCCTCGGTTATGTCATCGATATTCTATGCTGTCCCGGTATGGTGGCCTTCAGTACGGATAAAGAAGAACTTGGCACACTTAGTTAGGACCCATAGGAGACTGTTGCTAGGCGTGGTTTCCGCGTACAGGACAGTCTCTTATGAGGCGTTATGCGTTTTATCAGGAGTGCCTCCGATCGACCTTATGGCTCATTTCAGAGTCGAAAGAGATCAAGGTGTTGAAGTACATGAAGCGAGGCATAGGCTAATAGAGAGATGGAGCACAGCAGGCCCTGGAGACAGGACCAGAAGGCTAATCCCCAATCTAAGGAACTGGATATATAGAAAACACGGTGAAATAAACTTTTACACGTCACAGTATTTTACAGGACACGGTAGTTTTAATTACTATCTGCATAGAGTCGGTAGAAGGGAAACTGCAGCCTGTATGTACTGTGACTGTGATGATGATGTCGAACATACTTTCACTGTATGTCATAATGGAGGGAAGAGACAGACGGTATTGACCTGTCATCTGATGGAACTGGGAGACTAATCAATAACATGATAAACAGTGAAGAAACTTTGAAAAAAGTTGAGTTGGTCATCAAAAGAATACTTACGCAGAAAAACAATGATGAGAGGAGACTAGGTTTTTAAACTTTAGCATAGGGCAGGGTGGACAGCCTCAGTGGTGAGGGCTGACATGCCGAGGTGTGTCGGTTTTGATGATCCACTGGGGACTCCTAAGGGTTTCATCGTTAGGTTAATATCAAGATCTGAGAAGTCCCAATCGCCGTGTCGCGACAATGCTGGTATTGTCGTGACGTGGCGATATACGGATGGGGCAAAAGAACTCAAAAGAACTGACCGGTGGGCCGACCTGCCATGCCGGACTTATAGCCGGTAGGTGGGAAGGCCCATTAGAGTAGAACAGGCACTCCCCTGGGTGGCGCAATACCAACCAGTCGGACCGGCCCAGGGGAGTAGAGTTCAAAAAAAAGAAGGAATTTCAGAAACTGGAAATAGTTTTTTTTACTAATTAAATGTGGACTACTATTGTTATCAGAGTTAATCGCTACTCACAACTTAACACGTAAAATAAACTGTTTAGATAAAAAATTTCTTCCCGTAATCGCAAATTTTCAATGAAATCAGAAGGATATTGAAGTTGTTAAAAAACTATTTGCTCCTATCTCAACAAAAATCCAGGAGTTTCATCATTCCATTTTTTAGCATTACAACGGTTACATATTTTAATGTTCTTAGCTATGTGAATAAATTCACATACTCAATTTTAGAGTGATAATCAAATGCAGATTTGAAACCTAACATATTTTCTCGAACACTTTCAGTGTTGCTCTTCAAGTTTTTGAGAACGTTCTGGGGTATGTTCACATTGCCTACCATCATAAATTCTAGTAGCCAAAGAAGTTCTTTTTCATATCTGTGACTTTAACGACATAGGTATGATGAAATTATTAATACTAAATTGAAAATCGAATCTATGCAAATTATGTGTGTGCTTTACCCTGATGGAACTTCTTAGTTCAGGATATAAAATCTATACAGTGCTACATTGTTCGCGTGAGGATTAGTTCTCGTGGTAGCCGCTAGAACCACATTAAACTCTGACATTACATTCAGTAAAATACATAACTTGTCTGAAGAAGTCGATATTGACATAGAAAATGATCGATAAGGATAATAGCTATCGAGATAAACCATGACATTAAATTTATTAAAAGAAGTTCAAGGTTAATTATTTATACATTTTTTACCGACGTTTTGAACAAAAGTACGGTATTACTTTTTTTCACATGGTAGGATTGGTAGGGTAAGATTGACTTTTCTTTACGTTTTGATGTACGAAGACACCATTCACTTAATATGTAATCCTCATTTATATATATATATATATATATATATATATGTATGTGTATGTATGTATGTATGTGTGTGTGTGTGTGTGTGTGTGTGTGTGTGTGTGTGAGAGAGAGAGAGAGAGAGAGAGAGAGAGAGAGAGAGAGAGAGAGAGAGAGTGAGAGAGAGAGACTTATGTATAAAATTTGTGGCCCTAAAATTTTCAGAACTATTATTGAAATTTAAATACGTTATATTAGTAAATCTCAAGTTTTGGATGTGAAAATTTGAGGGAGATTGGTTAAGACGATCCTCAGTTATGCTCAATTAAAGGTCGACAACAGACAACATAATTTCAACTTGAGGTTACGTTGACTTTGTATTGGTGTATTTTTCATACGCAATATGCAATGAGTAACAGTGGTGAGCGAGTCTAAACTTGATGGTTTTGTGTAGGAACGATTTGTTAATCGAAAGTATGTAGTGGGTTGTACCCAGAAAATCAGTGCATTTATGACTACAAAATAGTGAAGGCGTCGGAAACTAAACGTTGGTTTTGTTGCTCAGAACTACGCATACATTTTTTTATCAACGATTCATGTAGTAGTGAGACTGGTGAGGTTTGAACTGCGGTAAAGATTAAGGGGATCATAAAAAGTTACAGTTAAGATTTCATAATGATTGGTTCAGTAATTTTCAGGTTATCCGGAACGACGAAAAAGACTGTCTTTTTATACAATACTGAGATTTCAGTATAGCAATTGTTTAAAAAAAGTATATTTCGGTTCTCAGTAAAGAGAGACTTTTTTATTGAACGATTTATTTTATCACATTATTACGTTACGTATTTAATTCTAATTTACAATTGATAAATAAAGGATTATATAGGGAAGAAAATTTTCATTACGACTATCTGTTAGGAAAATATACATCGCTCCTACGGGCTGAATTTTTAATGGTGTGTTTGTGTTGGTGTTTTATATTTTTATACAGTTTTCATAAATTATAAAGTTAACAATTCCTCAATAACCTTTCAAATGTAAATGATAGAAAACGAACAATTTATTTTTTCGATATGAGACATTATTTTTTTTAATGTTTAGCCTCTGGAACCACCGTAAGGTATTATTTCATAGGATTGTATGTATGAGTGTAAATGAAGTATAGTTCTGTACACTCTCAGGTCGACCATTCCTGAGATGCGCGATTGATACCCAACAACCAAAGAACACGGGGTGAATCGCCAGTGAAGAACACTGGGTTAACCACACTCCAAATAACCAGGGACCTTCTATAGAGAGCAATTCAACAATTTTAAATGGAAATGGTAGAGTTGTGACATAGTTTTAAAATTACGGCCAATTATGAATATTTCACAGCTAGCTTTAAAGTGGCTTATGATACATTCCAAGTAATGGTGCGCTTTTGAAACTAGTTGTGAAAAAGAGTAAACGGTTGCCGTTTTGGTTAGGTTTGTTATTAACAGATATATTTTATGTTAAATTAGCCGACCCGGCAATGCTTTGCTATTGTTAGATTTGAGTATATATGTAGATTAAATGAACACAATTAAAAGTCTGATAAAAGATTGAAAAGATTAACATTACGGAACTTCACAAAATTTAACCTTTCATTTTATAAAAGTCTAATAAAACTAAATACAATTAAATAAATAAATCCAATTGTCAAATAAACACTACCTATCGGATTTAATTCAAACTACTCTCTAAACACAGTATTCGGTTCAAAATAGTTCTAATTTTCTTTCTACTGGTCAGATCGAGGATTTCAATAGCTTTAACCCTTCTCTGGCCAACGCAGACCATTTTTTTAAAAATCCGCGCGTAAATCGGTCCAGTAATTTTTTAGTCTATAGCGGACATACATAAGAACATTATCTTTTATATATACAGATAGAAGAAAAAAGTCTGTTGTACATTTGTTTGTTTCGTAAATATCTCGACACCGGCGCCACCTAGCTGGAATAGTTTATGCAAAAATTTTTCTTTTCACGTTATTAATATATATTCTGAATATGAGCCAAATTGGACCATAAATGCAATTTTTCGAAATATGTTGTCCCCAGCGCCACGTAGCGGGTCCAAACTAATTCAGAAACCTTCGCGGGCGTGCTCAAAATAACTCACCAAAGCTTCATCGCAATGAGATTAATGGTATAGGAAAGCATAGAGGACAAACATTCATTTTTATATATATATATATAGATATAGATTGTTTGATTTTCATTAATGACATACAGTAACTTGATAATACAGTATCATGATAATGATATATCATTATCCACTCATTCCATCTAAAATTATTTAATTCCCTTTTACAGCTTCTACATTGTGTTTTGGTCTCTTAACGATTAAATCGTTTCAAAATATAAAAATCTCCTAAATTTTATTTGTTTGGTGTTTCCCTATTGAAAAGTTATTTAAGTCACCGCAGAAAATTAAGAAAATAACTTTAAAAATATTAAATGACCGCCTCTTTACTAAAACTTGTAGCCCCTTGTTTTATAACATCAAAAATTTTTGTTTTTCATTGGCCTTTAAAATGATGGGTACGATTCTACTCTTGCTATTTCTAAAATTCCTGAGTTCCCCGCGTGAGATTCTCTGGATGTTTGCTGTGGTCTCATACCGAAAAAATGCATTTTCACGCAGATGAATTATTGTGTTTCACGTTTTTATATTTAAAAGTTTAAATGTTATTTAAAGGTGGCCGTATTACGTACAAAATACACAGGTAATTCATGAAGTTTTATCACCTCCTAGAAGGTATTCCCAGGAGTGTTTTGAAGAAAAGTAAATATGTACTTTTTTACGTCGGAAGAGGGGAAATCTCAATCAGACATCATCCGCCCGCACAGATGGTAGGGTCGGGCTCTTATCCACTAAAGCCTCTTCCCCGTCTACGACACGCGCAGACCGGACACGCCATAAGTAAAACACAGACTCCGGTGGGAATCGCAAGATAACCTGTCAGAAAGGGGCGGCAAGGAACTATGCGGAGTCCCACGGGTGTCGAGGTAACACATATCTGCGTCCGGGCCTAAGTCAACCTGGTCTAATCTAACCTAATCTAATTTAACTGAGGCAGATGGATTACCCCACTCCGGCAGGCTGCCCCTATTCTATTCCTCAGCCCCCTTCACCGCAATGATGCATCTCGAAGACCGCACTCCACCTCTTGCAGCTACCGAGCATGATACCAATTATGATGTTCGTGTCTAGCGGGCCCTTACCACGCCTTTGGATCTGTTCACCTTTCTTTCTTTTTCTGTTTAGCCTCCGAAACCACCGTAAGGTAGTAAATACAGAGGATGAATGAGAATATGTATGAATGTAAATGAAGTGTATTCTTGTATAGTCTCAGGTCGAACATTCCTGATATGTGGTTAATTGAAACCAACTACCAAAGAACACCGGTATCCATGACATAGTATTCAAATCCGTATAAAAGTAACTACATTCATTAGAATTTGAACTTTAGAAATCTCGACTTCGTAATCAGCTGACTGATGTAATCTTGATTTGTGATGACAAGTTCACCAGTAGACCAACCTGATGAGTTGGATCTGTTAGTTATCGCACACGAAAATCACGTGCTGACATCATCAAGGACGCCACAATCGTCCCCTAGTGCAGCCATGACCGGACAGGAACTGAGTAAGGAAATAGTTTCCTTCTCCAAATCCCTACTCTATGAGATTTAGAGGGATCTCTAAATCCCCTACCACCGGCATGACACATTTAATTAACTTGTATGTCCATATTCCCTTGTCAGATGCATCCCATCTGGACTGTCACCAGTGTAGGAGAACACCGTAAGAGGACGCCCTATTCTCCCTCCCTCCCCGATAACAGTCGTCCATGTTTTCAAGCAAACATGTACTTGAAAACGCTTTTCTTTTGAGTTCCGGTTATCGAAAAGTTTTTCCTTGATTTCTAATTCAAAGATAAAATAATTCTACACTAAGTTTGTTCGTTCATAAATTATAGGGCAAAGCGAGCGGTTTTATATAATATTTATCATAAAATAAAGATTTCCTACACAACTGTATCTTCTGCATGTTTCCGATAAATTTTTTTAAAGGACAAATAACAATAGTCGAATAACGCACGATTTTACTCGTAGTTTTAGCTCAGACTGACTGATTCGTTTGGTATTCTAAAAGTCGCTAGATATCTAAATCAAGAGTAAAAGCCATCTGTCTGTTGTTCATATAATGAACATATTTGTAGCTTGTTACATCCCTGGATAGCCGAACTAGGAAGTGCTATTAATTAGAACCCATAAAAAATCTTTCCGAGGACAGAATCGAAGAGCCTTACGCGTTAACATATAATTTATTGGCTGGGCTCAACCATCTTCCAGTACGAAAAGATTAGCACTAACTATCTGTGCTACTTCGATACAACTTTATAAAATTTAATAAAACTTACTAACCCATTTTTAGTGGTTTAATTCTTTTAAAATTTATGTTAATCAAATAAAATTTAATAAAGTCAACTTTTATTTAAAAGAGAAAATGAAATAAAGTTCTATGACTACACCAAATCAAAAATCAAAATTAACTAACTGAAAGAATTAGAAAGAATTTATTTTAAAGATATTATCGCATACGAAAATCACGTAATGGACATCATCAAGGACGCCCCAATACGGGCACTACGGGAACAAGTCGTTTTCTCTTCGCCTCCTAGTGCAGCCATAACCCGACAGGAACTGAGAGTAAGGAAATAGTTTCTTTCTCCAAATCCCTACTCTATGATATTTAGAGGGATCTCTAAATCCCCTCCTACCGGCATGACACATTTGATTAACTTGTATGTCCATATTCCCTTGTCAGATGCATCCCATCTGACAAGGGAATATGTATATTTTATATACACTTACAGATATTTTATATACCCTTTTAATTGCTTCCTTGAAAGTTTAAAATTTCTTTGTTAATTTGTAACAAAATACGTACGTAATTATCCGTAGCAATACAATTGATCTTAACAAGTTGAAATGGATTAAATTCGGTTAACAGTTCTATCACTTTCTGATCATTGTTTAATAATAAGTATTCCTACTTATTATTAATAATTTAAAAAAAACACAAAATTAAAAATGGAATATCTTCAAAATAGAAAGAAAAAATTATTAATCTCACCTTCTGGAAGGAACGCATAGTTCTTACTTAGCTGGTAAAGCATCGCCTTAAGGTTCTTCTGATCAAAATCGTAACCGGCTTGGACTTGGAATTTTTTAATCAGTTAAAATTTCATTTAATTACCTATAAACAAACAAGAGTCTTATATAAGAAACGCCGCGTTTAAAGCTAATTTACTTTCTATAATGAAAACTGGCATAATTTAATTTTAGCATTATCAAAACAGTAATAAAATAATAAAACATTAAATTAAGCCGTTATATATTCAAAACAGTCCAGTTAATTTAAAATCAAGCATCAATTTGGCCTGATTTGGAAAGAAAGGATCTAACATTAAATTAAAATGGCCTGAAAATTATAACCATGAAAGGAAATTTTATTTTTATATAAATGTGGAACTTAAATAAGAAGTCTGATAATTATATATATATTTGTGTGTGTGTGTGTGTGTGTGTGTGTGTGTGTGTTTACTTGTTATAAAGTAAACTTTTAATATTATTCAATTAAATGAATGCAAATCTTGTACTTATAATACCGGAAGGTTTGAGGCAATAAGGTTTTCCGTGTTACAACTATATTATTATTTCACTCCATTTACGAATTAATACGTGATCGATATAAGAGTCCGAATGTAATGAAATTCCACCACTTAGTTAACTATTACATGATTTTTACAATAATATGTTACATATTAAAAAATTATAATATTTAATTATCTGAATTTTCGTGTCTGATAATTCGTAATCGAGAATTTAACTAAACTGCAATTTATTTAAATTCACAAGACAGATTTTAATAAAACTTTGCAGATTTATTTGTACCTTATAGAGTTGTTCATTATCTCCAATTAGAATATCATGATATTAGTAATGTAACAGAAATATAACAGATTAGTTTTTTCTTTAAGGAAAATCTGTAAAATAGTAATTAATTAATAATAATAAATAATAATACCCTTTTTTTAAATTTTTTTTTGACTCTCCTCCCCTGGGCTGGTCCGACTGGTTGGTATTGCGCCACCCAGGGGAGTACCTGTTGTACTCAAATGGGCCTTCCTACCTACCGGCTGTATGTCCGGCATGGCAGGTCGGCCCACCGGTTAGTTGTTTTGAGTCTATTGATATGCCCATCTATATATATCGTCACGCCATACCATGATTGTCTTGACGTGACAAGCGCCTAACAACGTCTTGTCTACTTTATGAGCGCCAAACAATGATCTAATAATCCGTTTTTGGGTCTAGAAAACTCATTTAAACTTAGTATTTAGTTAACTTTTTTAAATGTATCTGTAAAAAATAAACTTTACGTTAATCAGATTGTTTCAAAAAATAACATCACTACTATTTGATTGGTAATTCATAACTTAAAAAATGTTTATAAAAACTTACAAAAATAATTAAATTTCACATAAAATAAATATATAATTCTGAAAATAATGCTGAAAAAAAAAAAAATATATAGTAATTTTTAAAAATAAAAAAAAAAAAACATTAATTTCGTTTTTCCAGTAATAATTAATAACATATTGATAAATTTTAGATGTTATGTATTGATAAATCTTAAAATGGGTACATGAAAACAATTTACCCGTACTTCGACATAATGATTGCTGTCTTTATGGAAAAAAAAATAGTTAAAATGTATGCCCTCCTTCATTAAACTCAAAAGAATTTAATCGTTAATTAATTCTTTTGTATGAACTACATTCCAATTTAAGTTATACGTGTCAATTTATATTGAAATACGTTAATTTTAATCTAATTATATTAATTTTAAATAAGGAATAACAAATTATTTTAAATAAAAAAAGTAACGTTCTTTATAATTTATTACATTTATTATAAATATAAAAAATGTTCCATAGATGGTCGGATGAAATCTGTTATCGCCCAAGTAAAAGGTAAAGTATAATAATAATAATAATAAAAAAAACGTTCAAATTACTCAACCGGTAATAAATAGGGATTATTTATTAACGGTGTCATATTTTAATAGTTTATTTTAGTTTACGATAAATTTTTCTAAAAATGTAATTTATTATCATTACTTAAGAAAAAAAGTAATGTTAACATTTTATAACAGACCAATGTAATTTTTATAATAAAGAAAACTATCTTACTATAGTTAAGGTTACGAAGAAATATGAGTTATTATAAAGTGAAAGGAATCAAAATCCATCAAATTATTTTAGATTCGTAATCAATAAATTATATATAAAACATACTTTTATTTTTGAAAGTATAAAATGTGAACGACTTTTAATTAAATCTTAGCTGGAACTTACTTTAAACATTATTAAAAAATATTTTAGCTACCCTTTGGAGTCTTTTTTGAAACATAAACGACATTTATTTTAATTTACCCGTCTTATTGCTGAATTGTAAAAAAAATATCAAAAATTAAAATTTTCATAAAATTTTAAATGATTCCTCTTTTAATTCTAACTTTTTTCTTTTTATTTTCATATGTGTAAAATCACTACTTGATTACAAAAGATATACTGAAAAATTGTCTAATAAATAATTCATAAATCTGATCTGTAATACATTTTATAATTAATAATACTATTATGACAAATTTAGATTTTGACCAAATATATGTGTATGAAAATTCAAGTTTTCGTCCCCATATTTAGGTTGAAGAGTGATATATCCGGTCTTTGACTAATTTTAAATATAAATTAGAATATATAATATTTGTATTGTTTAATTTGAATTAACATCACAATAAAAGTAATCATAGGCGGTGAAAATTAATCATAACGTGCGGTGGAAATTTAATCTCGGGACATTCCATTAAGGTTTAAGTACTTAAAAAAATAAAAATAAAATCGATGATGGAAGAATGGATTATCTACTACTGGATTGGATTACTATTTTTTTTCTTTCCTTTCCTATCACAGGTAAAATGTGTGCTCAAAACCTATTTCCAGTTCTTCCAGATGTTCTACTAGAATGATAACACTGATATTTTATTATTCTGCTCGGAGTAGCCCGAAGATATGTCATTAAACATTGACAGACCTTCAAAATAATTTTCCTTGAGGAATAACCTCGGAAAGTTCCTCAATTAAGGGATAAATAAGAATTTGTTGAGGATCTCTCAAAGCAGACTCAACTTTGGGGTCCGATGGCACTTGATGACATATCTGTAGGTCATTCTGAGCAGAATAAAACAAATCCATCCAGTAGAACTCTCACACTGATTGGAAATAGTTTACAGCCCAATTATTTTAACATACAAGACGTAAACGTTAAAAAAAAAATTTAATAAAAATTATTAATGATATCTTTAGACTAAAATAAATTATATTTATGTTACAGGTAAAGATTCAAGGTTTGGTGCGGGTTTCCGCGTAGGACCAAATGCTGATTTTCAGTTCCTAGTTGAACTGGGTCCCCAGACAAATACGTTACCACTTGGACCGGGCCCATCAGCTGATGTAGATGATACACTGCCTGGAATTAGAAGGCATGTGTCGACTTCAACTATTTCTCCATCATTAGCATCAAAGAGACGTCCATCGTCTTCAAGGAATTGGGGTTTCAATTATATACAGCCCAAAAGACAGAAGGTATGTTTTATTAAAGATATTTTTATTGGAAAATTTATTATGATAACCGAAAATTAGTAATCATATTAATATAATCGATCTGACGATTAATATGAAAGTATAATTAATGTTTTCCCAATAGATAGGAGGATCTGCGTTCAAACTCCAAGACAAAGCTCACGTGTTTTAATCGAGCAATCTCGTCCTCAATTCATTATTAATTACTTCTCCCAACACTAACCGGAACAACTTTTTTTTTATTGTTTCAAAGGTTATTTATAATCGGTTACACTAATTAAATCTTTAGTAAATTGGATCACATCCCAAATCACATGATAAGGAATCCTTAGTAATAAGAACTCAAAAATGATACATTAGTATAAAAAACTTTTATGCCAAGCACATACAGTAAGTAATTATCAATTACATTCAACACCAATAGAACAACAGAAAGCAAAATAAGATATAAAAAAAGTAAAAAAAAGACGAACCAAAGGAAAAAGTATATGCAACAATTTGAAATTAAAAGTCAAATAGGTAATGAATAATACTCACATCCGAGTTTACTGTAGACATATTAAAACAGTATAGGGACATTTAGGTCTAGAATGTGCAGTCAGTTCAACCTTCTAATGTCATTCCCATTGTCTAGTTGGTTTATTGCCAAGTTATCTGTGAGATATTTAAGCCGTTGTTCGTACTTTGAATTGAAACGAAACTGGACCTTGCTTCTCCTCTTGGTGCCCCATATTTTGATTCCGTAGGTCCCCGGATAGGTTTCAGAATTGTTGAGTACACTAGCAGCTAATTAGACAATGACAAACGAGAATGTCTGTCCAACAACCAGAACATTTCCTTGAACTTTATATGAAATTGTCTTCTCTTCTCTCTTATATGAACTTTCCACGTTAGTCGACAGTTGAATTTTATAACAGAGAAAGGATCTTTTTTATTTTAGGTACCTCATACTCTCACTTTGCGGAATTACAACGCCATCAAAGGGAACTCGCATTCAGTCACCGCTCCTCATCGTGAATGTAAGGTGGTTTCATTTTGCCTGGTTAACAAGGATTCTCAATGTTTATGAAATCCAACACAAATTGTAGGTTATTCGATGATGTAGTTGGGCTGGCATCAATAGCGAGTGCAGGGAAGAAGGCGACAATAATCTCAAAGAAAAACAACAGTAATCTCGTCTGTAGTCGGAAGGTCTGCAGTAAAGATGGAGTATAACATGGACCACAAGAAGAGCCCTGAGGGACTCCTAACTTGATCTCAAAGAACGTGGACAACTCCTGGTTATATTTCACCTGAGAGAAATGTCCTTCTAGGTAGTCGCGTTGAGTACAAGTAGTTTGGAAACAAGATAAAAAGTTTTTCTTTTTTTTTACTTAAAATGTAATAAAAAATGAAATATAAAGCCTACTATTTTCTAAATAATCATGAGTGAATGAATTCAAAGTTAAGTGTTTATAATTAATTTGGTCGGTGAAACATTTCAATTCATAAAAGAAAGAGAAGCTACTATGATGGAGTACAGTAGATGTGCTCTCCAAATCGTGTTTATATTACTTTCCAAAATATAAGAATTTTATATGTACGAGTATTCTTATAAAAAATTATCGGGGAATAATAAAAGATAAAGTAGGAAACAAAAGATAGAGAGAAATAAAAAATTATATTTTGGGAAAAACAACTTCACAGCAGGTAAATTATAACAATTTAAAAAAAAGTCTAACATATTTTTTTTTTTAATTTTAGGTAGAAAGTAAATTACTTCCTTACTACCTAACGGTTCCGTAATACAGGAACCTAACGGTTCCCTGAAATTAAAAGATTTTAAATAAAAACAAAATGCCAACGCTGGGTCAGCTTTACTAAAACAATTTCCTTATATCACGGTAAATTTAAATAGCACTGGAGGTAAAGGTTCCTTGCATATTATTTGTGTAATTAATGGCTAATGACCGTAGTATTAATGCCATTTAAACTTATAAAAAACAAATTTCTACTTTAGAAATTATGATATGAATCTTTTTGGACACCATATTATTTTATATTATTAAAGAATAAATGATTTGTCGGCAAATTTATTTTCACTAAACTAAAATGCTAAATTTTAATATCTATATACCACATTCCTAATGGCGCTTTCCCAATTTAGATGTATGTACCTTTTCATATTACTTTTATAAATTAAAATTAAGTTTACCGGTACATTTCTAGTTAAACTACAGTCACTAATGACTTTAATTGTTCATTGCTATAAATAAAAATAAAATAAAAAAATATAAAATTAAAAATTCGTTTTATGAACAAGAAATAAAACAATAAATCACAACTAGAAATCATATTTTAATTTTATTTTTTATTTAAATAATTAAGAAAAATTAATAAAAAGAGAAATCACTTTTTTCTCGGTGATCAATTCAGGATAAAAATTTCTGTTACTTTCAGAAAGTGATTTTATTTTAAATAAATATTCCCAAAGTTCGATATTATGAGAACATATATTTTAAAACACAAAAAATAGTTTTATACCTTTTTCCCATCAAAAAAGGGGTGCGTGGGTTTTTTGTTATATGTACTCACATTTTATTTTAGCTGCTATTGGCGCAAAACGAACCCAATGGTGGTGCGCAGGGCGGCTGCGCCCAGCGCACGAACGATTTATACTTTTCGAACGATTCATCTAAAATTATATTTGTATTTTGGGGATAAAAAAGTAAAAAATTGAGTTAAATCTGTGTTAAAAAATCAAAATTCAAGAAACAGATAAAATTGTTCAGGATTTTCGTTGTAAAGGAAGCTTTTCGTTGTAAAAGGTTTTGTTTTTAGTACGGTAAATTCATTAACGTTATTTAGTTGCAGTTGTCAAAAATATTCAACAAGATCAAGTGTAATGAAACAAACCATGTTATATTTTCGCGGCGAAGGCCAGCCTTTTTCCTAGTAAACATTAAAAAACATATTCTACATAAAATACGTTAATAAAATTTTAATAAACAACATTTATAAAAATACATACTTTAAGGTAATATCTGAGTTTGTTATTGAAATTAAACAAATTTAATTTTTTTTTACTTATTACTAAATCAAATTAACAGAGAGTTTAACGTACTCGTATCACGGGAAATATGTATTTAAAAAAAATGGAAATGCATAATTATTTTCATTAAAATTTTATTAACCTATTATTTAAAGAAGATATAAGATAAGTATATCTGTAATCTAAATTATCTTAACGCGAAATCAATGAGAAATATTTGTAACACACCGGATCTGAATTTCCAAGTAATTAATTAACTGCGGAATTAGTTTAATTAATTAACAAACAATATTTCATTGATGAAATCGGAAATGAATAAAAAAAACATACAGCATGACCTAGATTACAAAAAAAGTAATATGTTACACCTGACGGACATAATTAAAATTAAAATACATAAAAAAATTTTGTAAATGAATAATTACTACGAATTTTATAGCTACATGTTCATATATCTAACAGGAAGTTTAATTTAAATTAAACTAATATATATATATATATATATATATATATATATATATATATATATATATATATATATATATATATATATATACACATTTAAATGTTTGTCATTGCAATACGGCACTGAATTTATATGTAATGTACATGATTACGTAATAGTTGCATAAAGCCTAATATTAAAGTACTTATAAAGACTTAAGTTTAATAATAAAAAAAAGGTTAACATGTTTTATACGACAGTAATTTGTATATATATGCATACCAGAACTTGTATTTTATAAATACAGTTATACCACTTTGAAGAATATTTTGGAATGCGCTGAACACGATACGCATTCAAGGCCACAATCACGAAATAATAGTGGTGGGGGGGAAAAAAAGTCAGTGAAAGTTAGAAAACTAGTGATATATAATTCATTCTATCAATTGGGACTTTATCTCAAACAAGAATTAATATTTTATTATGTATTAAGCTTAATAAAAGTTATGAATAATAATAATCATATCATGTAATAAAACACTGTACAGACTTAAATCTTTTCACAAATTGGTCGAGATTCCCGCAATATTAATCTGTATCTATTTGTTTATACAGCAGCAGCAACAGACTTACGCCTACTTAATTTACTGATAGATGATAATGAATCTTTGTAGCGTGCAAAAAATGCCATGCCTGACCGAGATTCGAACCTGGAACCTCCGGATGAAAGGCCAAAAAGCTAACATTCCGCCACAGTGATCAAGATTAAAAACTCAACATGTTTTTAAACGTCTTATCTTATTGACTGCAGTTTCAGGGTTATCTTGTTGATTATTTTTTCCGGAGATACTTAAGGGTTTTTCCGGTGCAATAATGGTTTGAAGCATTACAAATGATGTTATCGTTATTAACATCAATAAAAAAGACGGATTAAAATTTAAAAAAAAAATTAATCATCGGCATGCCACGGCGCCGGGCAAATGATAATTTATAGTAAGTACATTAGGATTAGATTTGATTTACTAGATCACATTTTACAAGTCTGAGAAGTTGGGATCGGTATCGAAATTCGATAGTCCTCGTAACCATCAAAACCCTTGTTTTTCCTTGTACCAAGTAAAGAAAGTATTGTAATCGCGAAAAATTTCGGTTTTCAGATTTCAACGGAAATATCCATTTTTACCATTCTTGAATCCATTTTGAAAAGTTTCGTTGTGACGTCTGTACGTACGTATGTATCTCGCATAATTCAAACACGATTAGGCATAAGAATTTGAAATTTTGGATTTAGAACTGTTGTAGCATCTAATTGTGCACCTCCCCTTTTGATTGCAATCGACTGGACCAAAAGTATCCAAAAAAAAAACCCAAAATCCAAAAAAACTGGATTTTGGACTTTTTCTTAACTGCAATAATAAGTCCTCATTGAGAGCTTTTCAATATATCATAAGTGGTACTTATTTTCATTAGTTCCAGAGTTATAGCCAAATAAAAGTTTAATTAATGAAATACTTGGATTTTACAAGGGGAAGGTACATCGGTACAAATCAGACTTATCTTCTTCTTTTTTAATTTTTTTTTTTTAATTTAAATATACTGATATATTAATATTATTAACATCTGATTATAAAAAAAAAAAAAAAAATGCGTTTATGTAATTTAATAGGCGTACAAGGATTACATATGGTGTCCACATCAGATTTTTTTTATTATGAAGTTGTCATTCCTTTAATTTTTATATCAAAACTAATTTATTTTTTCGTAAATTAAGATAAATTATCATAATTAACTGTTTTTACTTAAGTCCACTCAGAAATTTGTTAAATAAAACGTGATATTTCCTTCTGGTAAAAATTGTAAAGGGAATCTTAACGGAAGTGTATTTGTAATACTATATAATACTAGCATCCCTGCCGGGACTTCACCGGGGCTATAAGGTTACTTGCGTTTTCCGTCGCCATCAAGGCGAGCGAAGCGAGCCCTTCCCGTCCAACCTGGATCCTACTGCGTTCAATAAGCTCAAACTGTGAGAATAATAATGATAAATAAAAATTAAAACCTGTTCAGTTTATAAAAACTATCAGTGTATTGTAATTTCTTCGGAGCAATTTAGTCAGTTCAGAACTCACGAATTGGTTTTTAGATTTCCCGTCACGGCTTCGCTCGCAAAATACATAATCAGAATTACAAAAATAAATTTGTAAACCATAAAATTACCAAATTACCAAATCTGATAGATTAATTCAACAGAACGGCAGAAATGAAAAAAAATATATATATTTTTTTTTACCTCTTAAAATAGTAGATTAAAAAAAAAAGAAATTTGTTTTTAGTTATTTATTAGTTATTTAGTTATTTAAGAGCCCAAATCCAGTCAATATATCCTTTGGTAAATTAAGAAATGGGAAAATTTACAATCATTGTTCGAAATTGTTTACAAATCTTTACCCCTTTCAAGGTCGAATTTCAAAACATCAAGTTGGTTTTTAGATATACGCATGAAGGTACACACACTACAATTCAAGTTGATATCTTCTTCGTTTGTAACTAAGAAATTCAAAAAATAGCCGGGTTTCAAAGAAATTCATAAATCCATTTTAACCCTTTTGTATATTTACACCGTAAGAAGAACGTGTATAAAAATTTTAATAAATTTTCACTCATGGCATATTCTTTAAATAGATAACTGGTAGACCTGTCGCCGTTTCGCTCGGGCTATACGGTTATTTGCAATTCCCGTCGTGGTTAGGGGATGTTTAGTCGATCAGGCCTCCCTTTATTTTCCCTTCTCTTGTAGTCAAGGGGCTTTGCCACCTGGACCCCCCAATGTTCATTAAACCCATGCTTGTGAATAATAATGATAAATAAAAATTAAAACCTGTTCAGTTTATAAAAATATCAATGTACTGCAATTTCTACAGAGCAAACGTTTAGTCAGTACAGGATCCGAATTTGAGTGATTTAAGAATGTGGGTTTCAAAACAGTCGGCCTTCATCTTAAAAATATTAGTTATAACTGGTTACCCGTACTTCGTACGGGTAAAAATGTATTTTGTCCGGTTGTCAGCGTTACCCAACAAACACCACTAGGAGGAGACCATACTTCGTTCCTCATTTTTTTAAAACAATTTTTTAATTACTTTTATATAATGTTTTTTTTAGTCACCTTCCGGACTGGAAGGTGCAGCCAGTCGAGTTCGTACACATTAACAGTGGCTATGTTGGTTGAGCCGCCGCGTCGTACATAGTCGCAACCCTTAAAAAATCGAAATTAAATTCGTTAATGGTTTTTAGATATTTATCTGGAGAGTATTTGCAAGCCCCAATCTAGTGAACATCTCATTAAGTATAGTTAGCAATAGCAAAAATTTTAAGTCATTGTTCAAATTTTTTTTACATTTCTTCACCCCTTTCAAGGTCGAATATTGAAACATCTAGAAATTGGTTTTTACATTATTTATATGAAAATTACACACAGCAAACATCAAGTTGACATCTTCGTTTGTCACCGAGAAACTCAAAAAATAGCCGGGTTTCAAACAAATTCAAAAATCCGTTTCAAACCTTTTAAAGTCGAAATATCAAAAACCTAGAAATTAATTTTTAAGTATTCGTATGAAGATTACAACACCAAAAATCTAGTTTATATCTTCATTTGCTTCAGAGAAATTAAAAAAAAAAACAAAAAAAAAAAAAAAGTAAATTTCATTGTTACTCCATTTTAACTCTTTAAACTCAGAATTTCAACATTTCCTTGCTTAGTGTGCACTTATACCGTAAGAAAAATCTGATGTGCACACCATATAACTTCCTTCTACGCCTATTAAATTACATATACATATTTTTTTTTTTAAATGAAAAGTACATAAAATTTTATTTCATTAATAACTTCTGATATTTTTCTTTTTCTTTGTTATTGTTATTATTGAATTATTATTTATTGTAATTTTTTTTTACAATTAGAGGTTAATAATTATTAATAAATCAATATATTTAAATTAGAAAAAAAAAGAGTTAAAAAAAAGAAGATGAAATGTGATTCGAACCCATGTGCCTTCCCCTTCTAAGATCCAAATATTTCATTAATTAAAATTTCATTTGGCTATAACTCTGGAACCAATAAAAATATGAACCACTTATGATGTATCGTTGAAAAACTCTCATTGAGGTCTTATTGCTGCAGTTAAGGAAAGGTTTTTGGACACTTTTGGTCCGGTAGATTGCAATCAAAAGGGAAGGTGCACAACTAGTTGTTACAACAGTCCTAAATCCAAAATTTCAACATCTACGGCTAATCGTTTTTTAACTATGCGAGATGCATACGTGCGTACAAACTTCACGACGAAACTAGTCAAAATGGATTCAGTGATGGTCAAAATGGATATTTCCGTTGAAATCTGAATACCGAAATTTTTCGCGATCACAATACTTCCTATATCACAATACTTTTAAAAAAAACAGCAATACGTGTTTAAAACTACTTTTTTAAGAAAACCTGTGTAAATTTTTTGTTTAGAATGTTTTTTTTTAAATTACAAAATTTAATTTCAAATTTTAAGTAAAATAAATGTGTAGAGCAATATCATCAATCAGTACTTTTTAATAAAAATTATTAAAATATCTAAAAATAAATTTGTAAACAAATTTTAATAAATCATCTGTGTAATGTAATATGATCAAACTGATATTTACTTTTTACTTACTTACAATTAGTCTGCCTTTGTGAAAAAGTAGTTTTTATAAAAAGAAGTTATACTTCAACAAAGAATAACAGGTTTTTCATTCTTTCCTAAAATTTGTCCGTATTATAAACCGAAACGGAAGTTCCAAATTGTTATTAAATATTTAAGAATTAAAAGTTAAAAAAAAAAAACAGGATTAGAAGAACAAACCAACCAATAAGTAAACTTGTTTTACAAGTTTTTTTTTACAAAGAAGCGATGAAAAGCAATGATATAAATTGACGCAACTACTATTTTAAAAATAATCAGTAAAAAATCTAATTTAAAACGTTCAAAAACTTTCACAACACACACAAATTACGTTAAAGGAAATAATCTAATTAAAACAGCACTGTGTAGCGCTTCTACTATTTAACGGATCAACGATTAAATATGTATAACAATTCAAACAAAAAACATAACTGATAAACATTTAAATGTTTGTTAATTTCGGTTATGATAACACATAAAATAGGCTCCAGTTCTGCGGGCGCTAAACTGCAGCTAATTAAAACTACATCAAACGGTATAAAGTATACAATTAATAAGTGACGAACCGTTACAGAGGATCAAACAATAGGACATATTGTTACGCAGTGCCCACTTCGAGCGTTTGACGGTGATCTGGGGGCTCTATATCAAGTGACTCCAGTGCTCTGGACTGGTTGCCTAATTTGGACATTTCCATCTGATTGTGGATACTTTAGTGGACTTCTAAAATTATACGATATACATATATATATATTTAAATGTTAACTACTCCTCATGCCAAAGAATCTGATGAGTGTTCTCTTAGCGGCTAGATCGCATCGGCTGGTCCTCTGCTCGGCTAGATATTCCAGCAATAGCTGGCGCACGTAGTTTGGTGGTTAGAGTCAAAAGCGTGAATGGATTATGGCTTTATGATTTATATGTTATAAAAGGATGAGATTCATTTAAAACAGATTTTCGGTTAAATAAAATTAATTATATAAACTAATGTGTTTTACATTATGTTAATAATACAAGGGAGAACTGAAATGATAATCAAAACGATCAAGCTTAAAAAATTGGTTTTAGCTGAGTGAATAGAGACTCAAAAACGCCTAACTTCAAAAAAATTCATTACAGAAAATAAATTATTGGAATGGGTTCGGAAAAGTATGTAGAACAAAAGGGTGCCCTAACGGACATGAGTGAATAACTATTTGATTTGTTTATTAAGAAATTAAGGAGAAAGTTTTAGTTTTTCACCAATAGTGGATTTATTTTTAATTATATGTAAAAATGAAAAGCACCAATATGTAGCTTAAGAAATTTCTCATAAAAAATCTCCCGGGTACTTTTTTGTACGAGCAAACCTAAGGGCGCTAGCGAATTTTACAATAAGCACCAAAATCGCGCTGCGATAGACTGGGCGCTTGAAAACTGGGTACCTTCTCGTATACAGTAAGACTAAACGGATATATTAATAATTTATACGTAATTTCTTAATTTTTCCCGTAAAAAAAAAAGGTTCGAGAGCATTTTTATGCAAAATTATCTTACTTCTCTACTGGTGGTGTTTATTTTTTCGTAAGATTAAAAATAAAAAAATATTGGTACGAAAAACTAGATATTTTTTCAAAAAACCACTTTTTTCCACTAACAACAAAAATTTTGATAAGTTGACGTAAATTGATAAGTGACGTATTTTTACAGCCATCTTTGAAGTTGCATGAAAATATCTATCTGTTATATATAATTTTAAAACAGCTTACCAAATTCCAATTTGATTTCATTGAGCGCTTTCGGCTGTTTTGCCATCTTCAAGAGAATAATTATACTAATATACATAAAACTATAATCTTACATATTAAATTTTATATATATATATATATATATATATATATGTATATATATATATATATATATATATATATATATATATATATGTATATATATATAACAGTTGATCGTCATTTTGTTAAAAGATAACAATTGAGAAACTTTTACAATACGGACGTAGTCTCTACGTCCATAAGGACGTAAATTATTTAAGACGTCAAACGTCTTACTTAGTGACGTTAAGACTTGAAACTTTAACTTTTGACCAACTTTAACAAAATGACGATTAATTGTTATATATATATATATATATATATATATAATTTAATTATGTAAGATTATAGTTTTATATATGTTAATCATAATTATCCTCCTGAAGATGGCAGAATAGCCGAAAGTGCTTGAAAAAATCAAATTGGAATTTGGTAAGCTGTTTTTTTTTAAATTTTATATATAATAGTTATTATATCAAACGGCGCCATGTTCGAAAAACTAAATAAAAATATCTTTATTAATATTTTCATTAATTTTTTATAACTATTTGTTTATAGCGTAATTTCCATGTGTTTACGAAGTATCCTCAACTCATTGAAAAATTAAAGTTTTCGAATAATCATCTCTGCTATTTTAAAGTACATGCTTTACCTTGCAAATAATAATTAAAATATTTTTATATTTGAAAAGACAAAATAAATAATGATGTGCTTTCAGCATTAGCCAAGCTACCAAAACACTCTCGTTCTTTCATCCGGAGGTCCCGGGTTCGAATCCCGGTCAGGCATGGCATTTTCACACACGCTAAAAATCATTTCATCTCATCGTCTGAAGAATGCCTAACGGTAAATGCGGAGGTAAAAAAAGGCATCAAAAGACGCTTTTTCTAAAAATTCTATTTTCAAATTTGATAAATAAACAATTAAATAAGATATAGAGATATTCCTTATGGAATTAGTAGGTAGTAAGATTAAGAATGCAATATTGACTTTTTAATTTTTCTTCCTTGTACGAATTAAAAAAACTGATCGTGAAAAATTTCGGTTTTCAGATTTCAACGGAAATATCCATTTTGACCATTCCTGAATCCATTTTGACTAGTTTAGGCGTAACGTCTGTATGTACATATGTACGTCGCATAACTAAAAAACGATTAGCCGTAGGGCGTTGAAATTTTGGATTTAGGGCTGTTGTAACATCTAGTTGTGCACCTGCCTTTTTGATTGCAATCCAATGAAACAAAAGTGTCCAAGAAAGCCCAAAATCCAAAAATAAATCGGTTTTTTTCTGGAATCTGGAGAATTTCTAGAAAAAATTTTAATTAATGAAATAATGAAGGAAGGTACATCAGTTCGAATCAGACTTCATCTCCTTTTTTTATTTTTGTTTAAATATTTTGATTTATTTATTATTATTAACCTTTGATTGTTAAAAAATTGTCATAATACATAATAATCTAATAATAACAATAAAAAAATGAAAAAATCAGAAGTTATTAGTGAAATAAAATTTTATATATTTTTAATAATGTGTATATGTAATGTAATAGGCGGACAAGGAAGTATGTAGTGTCCACATCAGGTTTTTTTCAATTTTACTGTTATAGGCATTTTATCAACAAATTGCAAATTTTCAGAAATTAAAAATTAGACTATTTTTCTTGGGTCTTATGAATCCGTACCTTTTTGAATTTTTAAATTATCATTATCCCTTTTTAATAGGAACAGAGTTTCAATGGAAATTTATTTATTAGCGCCCACGAGTTATGGTACCCATGTATGATAACTACTGCGCGATTATGGTGCTTATTGTAAAATTCGCTAGCACCCTTAGTCCTTTTTTTTTCTTTTTTTGCTTGGGGGCGAAAAACGCCTGTGCGATATCGCCCAGAATTTTCTTTAATAAAAAGGTAAAATAACTCTAAAATAATAAAACTTACAAGGTTTAAAATTAATATAAATCATATAATAAAAATTTATTAAAACAAAAGCCTTAAAAGTGAAATAAAACTCAAAACTAATATCACAGACGGAGTCTTTAAAATATAAAAGAAAATGATAGAAAATAGAAACTGTATAAAACTTACCTAATTCCGATAGGTTGTGCAAAAGGCTTCCTTCTCGGATTATAAAATTAAAGACATAGAACCAAAAAAATCAAAATTTAAAGTAAAGGAAAAAATGATCAAAAACTCTTTTAGCATAAAAATATATATGATAATATTAAATTTTTTGCAGTAACCTGGTACTACGCAAAAACAGAAACATCCGGTTCAAAATTTCGTTATTATTGTACAAGATACCACGGATGTTTCTGGGTAGATTAAATTTATGACGCAACGCCGCATAACATATGCAGACTATGAGAATGTCCTTAGTCTGCTCGTAGAAAAAAGTACCTGGAAGGTTTTTATGAGATTTCTTCAGCTATCTATTGGTGCTTTTTATTTTTACATGCGATTAAAAATAAAGCCGCTACTAGCAAAAACTAAATTTTTTTCCTTAATTTGTTAATTATCAAATTAAATAGTTAATCGCTCATATCCTCTAGGGTATTACTTTTATTTTACTTTTTTTCCTAACCAATTCTAATAATTTTTTTCTGAAGTAAATATTTTCGAGGTTTAAATCTCTACTGACGCAGCTATATTTAAAGATAAAGAGGGACAGTATTCAGATTGTTAAAGGTTTACTTTAAACCTATGATAAAAGTTATCTATGATAATAGTTGAAGTCGTACTATGTTAACGAAAATTGAAATATAATTGGTGGAATAAAGATCGTAGAATGTTATTGAAGATTTTACTGGATAATCCTCAATTATCCAGAAATTGAGTCCTAAATGTATTATCCAATAAGTCATCAGATATAACTTTCTTTTATTAACGACCAATAACTGCCTGTATTAAGATAAAAATAATTTCGTATTATGATTGCTGGAAGCTCAAATATTCATAATATTAAATGACTTATTTATATCTTATACTTATTATTTATACTTATATCTTATATATACTTATTTTATATCATAAGTTATTATTTTTTTTATTCATATTGTAATTTTTTTTTAATTAAAAAATGTAAATTTTATTATTCAAATTTTTTGTAATTTAAATTGCAACATTATTCTTTTTTTATATCTCAAATTTATTATTTGTCACGCTAAATAACATTTACGAAGCGTAAAAGCACAAAACATTATATGAGGTATTATTTATAGTCGAAATTTACATCATCAAATTGTGCTGTAACACGCGTACGAGTATATTCAAACTTAAATTTACTTTTAACTTAAAAGAAAAATAATTAACAAAAATGAATTACTACTACATTTATTAAAATTATCATGAAATTTAAACAGTAAGAGGTTTTCATTTTAGTGCCAGCAGTTATTTTAAACATTTTTACTTAGCGGGGACCATTATTAAGAATTTATTAAGTTTAAAGTGTGGGTACGATTTTGTAAGGAAGAAAATTATGGTATAAATGAATTCAGTTAGTTTAGCTGAGAAGTAAGCGGTTGCCGCCCTCCGTGGCGCGAGTAGTAGCGTCTCGGCTTTACATTCCAAGCCTCGAGTTCGAATCCCGGTCAGGCATAGAATTTTTCATACGCTACAAATTTCCATTTGGGCTGCATGATCACATCAGTTAATGCCTGCACATCTCATACAAAAATTCAGTTAAAAATACTTGTTACTACTTTCATAGTTTTAGTAGATGGCTCTTCAGATTTATTAAAATTGTACATCACAATAACATAAGGAAGTAGTTAAAAAATTAATTTGGTGTAGAATAAAAGAAAAAAAAAATGAATAAGAATAAATAATTAACGAACAATGTGTTAAGAGGGAACGAATAATCTGTAAAGAGAAAAAATTGTAATACAGATTTCGATGTTATAATTTAGTATCAGAAAATCATTTAAAAAATGAATCTTTAAGCTAACATCATCGTCAAACATGGTATGTTTTTAATACTACTTTGTAATACTTTTTTATGTGTGTTATTAATATATCAATGTGTAATTAAAAAGCAACACTCTTTTGGTTATACTCGTACTTAAATTATTATTAAAAATACAACGTTTATCTGATACTGGCACAACCGGTTATGCTTCGCTATGCTAGATTTGAGTATGTATGTATATATATATATATATATACAGATACAGATTAAATGAACACAACTGAAAGTTTGATAAAATATAAAAAAACTTAACATTACGGAATTTTACATAATTTAACCTTTCACTTTATCCCTTTTTCCCTTTCTACATGCCATTTTCCCTTTCCCCTTTTCCTTTTTACCCCGTTTACCTTTCCCCCTTTCACTTTTCGACTTTTCCTTTTTCCCTTGTTCCCTTTTTCCTTCTTAGATTTTCCCCCTTTTCCTTTTTTCCACTGTTAAATCGATTCAGTAGTTTTTTAGTCTGTAGCGGACACATATACGAACATTGCCTTTATATACGAGGGCTATTCAGAAAGTAAGGAACGTTTCCACCTGACGCCGCCAGGCGCACGCCAATCGCGTATATATTGGTGTGCTCGTGCTCGTGCCCGGCACCTCAGTCAGCGTCCAGCCGTGACAACGGGAACATCTCCGCACTGCCCATTTTTTTATATACAAATTTGAAATGTGTGCTGCAATCGAAAATCCTGCCAGTTGTGAGGTGCGGTCTGCATTTGTTTTTTGTTGGCAAAATACTTAAAACCAATAGAAATTTATCGGGAACTGTGTGAAGTGTACGGGAACAACGTAATGAATGAAATTTCTGTCAGGAAGTGGTGCATTCAGTTAAAAAATGGCCGAACAAACGTTCACGATAAAGAAAAGAGTGGACGTCCGAGCATTGTGACTGACGATCTGGTCCCCAAAGTTGACGAAAAGATTGGTGAAAACCGCCGTTTCACAATAACTGAGCTTTCTCTATGTTTCCCACAAGTTTCACGGACTTTATTGTTTGAAATTGTTTCACAGAAGCTAGGCTACCACAAATTTTGTGCAAGATGGGTGCGTCACTGAGTGGTTGAGATCACAGGCGGCAGAATTTTATGACACAGGAATTTCAAAGCTTGTCCACCGCTATGATAAGTGCCTGTATTTGTATGGTGATTATGTTGAAAAGTAGTATTTTAGTCCCTCTTTAACATGTATATAATAAAATCGTTTTTCTTGTACTTGGTTTTTTAAAATTCCAAAACGTTCCTTACTTTCTGAATAGCCCTCGTATATAGAAGAAGAAAGTCTGTTTGTATATTTGTTTGCTTATTTCGTAAATTTCTCGACACCGGCGCCACCTAGCGGGTATAGTGTTTGCAAACATTTTTTTTTTCATCTAACTAATGTATAATGAATACGATCAATAAATACAATTTTTCTAAATATCTCGACCCCAGCGCTACCTAGCGGGTTCAAACTAATTGAGAAACCTTTGAGGGCGTGCGCACAACATATCACCAAAGTTTCATCGCAATCGGATAAATGGTGTAGGAACGCATACGGGACAAACAAACAAACATTCCTTTTTTTATATATCTATATAAATAAAAATGTAAATGTTCGTTTGGTCAAAATCTTAAATCTCCAGAAGTTCTTCAACGATGGCTTTGGAATTTTGGCACAACGTTGCATTCGAATACGCGGGTGTTTTTTATATACCTACTATTTATATACCTAAGATGTCACACCTGTGACAAGTAAAACATGCTTTTTTGAAAAAGAGTGCTATCTGTATTCCACTTCAATGTTTTCGATATGTATGTCCGCTACAGACTAAAAAACTACTGGACGCGTGCGGAGAAAGGGAAAAATCGGAAAAGATAAAGAGGGAAAAATCAGAAAAGGGAAAATCGAAAAAGGTATAAACAGAAGAAGGGGAAAATGGAAAGGGGAAAGGATATAAAAGAAAAGGGATGAGGGAAAGGGAAATAAAGGGGAAAAGAAACGGTGGAAGAAAAGGGGAAAAGAAACGGTGGAAGAAAAGGGGAAAGGGAATATGGTAAAAAAATAAAACGAGAAAAGGGGAAATGAAAAGGGAAAGGTTAAATTTTGTGAAGTTCTGTAAAGTACATTTTGTTAATGTCTTATCAAACTCTCAATTGTGTTCCTTTAATCTATATATACATATTTACTCAAATCTAGCAATAGCGAAGCATTGCCTGGTCTGCTAGTGTATATTTATATATATATAATAAACAGAGTGATTCATAAGGAAAGGGGAATTAATTTGGGAGCTAATTCTATAGTTATAATAAATAAAATAAGTTCATATTAACATATGTCCGAAAACGCTTTGTTATCGTGTTGGCTAGCGAAAATTTTGCCGAGATTTCTGTTCCCCTGGTGAAATGAGGACACATTGAATTTTTTCGGCGTTATTTAAGGGATAAATTTGATTGTTTCTTACATCTTTTGAACTGAAAATCGAATAAAACAAGTCCCAGAACTGTATATCTGATGGCTTTAATGATATTAAACGTAAAACAGAAAAACTCTGATAAAAACACATTTTTTTTTAGGTTTTTAGTACAAAATCTTTGTTAAATGCCTAATAAATGCGTACACGTTAATATCAAAACTTGAAGAGAATTAAATTCTGTGAAAATTGATGAATAAGTCTATGAAGAACAAAAAAAATCAACTTTTATTATTAAAAAACAAAACTTAATAGAAAAATATTATGAATTTGTAAAAATCAAAAATAATTGTTTTTAGTACCATAAATTTAGAGCTTTGAAAAATTAGGTTGGCAACAGTAACTTTAATGATTTTCGACTTGCTGCTCGTCAAAGTGTAAAAATAAAAAATTCAAAAATGATATGACAAATATTCGAGTTCCTTTATCCCCCCACAGGCACTCTATTTGGTTGAAAATTTCTCTCTTCAAATAACAAAATGAAATACTATTGATCGTTCTTTTTCAATATACATTCTACATTAAAAAAAATATAAAAAGCTGAATCATCTTAGTAAATTTCCGTCTTTTGCAAATCTTACAAGAAAGCATTGGTGTTCTGATTGCACGGCTTACACACACAACTTAATCTAAAATAATTATAATTTTATTTAAATATAATATTTTTTCGTTTATTTAATTCATGTTTTTAACTACAGCGCGCGCACATACCGTATTTAATTTGTGCGGGTGTGGCGGTACTAGCGGTGACGGTCGGCACTAACTAAACTAATGTAATTTCACTACTTACATAGAATAAATTTCGCTTGTACAGTCGGCAGAGTGGTATACCCGCGAGGCTTATAGCACCAGGTACCGAGTCAATCGGCCGATCGTGTTCGAAACTCATTCAAACGGAGTTACGTTTTTATACTTTAAATTTTATTCATTTATTTAATTTCACTTCTTATCTGTGACGTTACAACTTAGCAGAATTTTAGAGATTTTTTTTTGGGGAGGGGCGATTTTGTAAAACTTTTTTTGCAAATATTATTATTTTTAATTTTTAACAAATGTGCCTAAGAAAAATATGACCTTAATTAGGCGAAATCTCGAGTTACTAAGTGTGACTTTGCACTACCTTGGTCTCACTTCCTTGACTTTTTAAGTTGAAAATGTAATTGTATTCATATCCCATATACAGAAGTAATCTAACCAAGTTTTGTCAAAATCGGCCCAGTAGTTCTGAATATATAAGGTGATTTAGAGGCCAACACCAAACACACACACGTATATACAAACATTAACATCCGGAAAATCCATCCGGTTTTTCAGTTTTTTGGGTTCTTTAGGTGCCAAAACATCGAGATCCGGTGATAACCGCATATGCCCAAACTGGACCGATTACAATAATTTCCTTTCTAGAGCTATAGTTCTGCTATAGCGCTATCTAGATGGGAAACTAAAAAGTAAGTAGCGTTGTTTTTTTGAATTGCCTACCAGGTAATGTAAACTTCTAAATTATATGAAATGAAACTTAATTTTTCTTTTATAAAAAAAAATTCTGCTATTGGCTTCAGTAAAAATGTAATATTTTGAGCTGTTGTGTATACACCTCCATATCACCTTCTAGCATTTCTAGTCGATGAAAAGCGATTATATAGATATTTAAATTGTATTTTTTTTCAAAACGATAAATTCTACCTTAAAGGACAAGTAAAATAACATATTAGTGTTAAAGAGGTTTGAAATTCCCTCTTTCAATAATAAAAGTTATTAGATTATTTTCGTCAAGAATATTATTATAACATTTTTACTTTACTGACATCATAGCTCTAGAGCATTCGTTCTAAAATCGGTTAATAACGCCCCTTTATGGGAGCTGGAACCCTTTCGGGATTGGGGGGGGGGGGGTAGAAGGCCCACAGAAAATTGGCCTGGGGCGTTCAGGCGGTTTCGAAAGTCGATGGTTTATTAAAAAATTTGTTTTCCTGATATTTCAAACTAAAATTAAATATCTACTACATTAGTACAAGAAATGAAAGTGACACTTATATTTTATGAAATCGGCTGCACGTTACCGAACGCGGCGACTTACGCTGTTTTTAAGTAAATTCGAGCCTGATATTAAACAAACTCGTTAAAGCATATCAGATTCATCCTTCACATTAAGGAAAGTGTAAGTTTTCAATTGAAAGCTTTGTTTTAATTATTGTGTTGTTATACTGAATATGATATCACTATTGTCGTTATATAGCTACATAGATCCAATTGTAATTTTTTTGAAATCAATACTATAATAATAAATATTGAAATAAAATAGTATATGCCACTTTAAAACAAATAATTGCAATTGCTGTTCTTCAGAGCGCATTTTAAAAACAGCAACTGTATTATTAGTTTTAACAGATGGTAAGTTAAAAAGTTTTGGGGGCGCTAGAAAAACTTTTGATATTCAATGTGGGGGCGGTTGGGCAAAAAGGTTTGAGAATCAATGCTGTAGAGCTATGTTACAAGAAGCAAAGTATGGTAATCAATCAAAAAATGGGGTATGGTTTTTTTTTGCATTTCTCGATGTTTCACGGCCCAGAGATCCCAAAAAACAAAAAAAAAAGGGTTAGGGGGTAGTGTTCGTACGTAGTCGATTTTGATGAAATTTTGTACAGAGGCTCGTGTACATGGGAAAATTTGTTGGTATAATCTGGAATTAATATCTTAAGGAGGTGGGTTGGTTTTTGGGGGGTTAATTTTGTCATAATTTTGCAAACAACAATTTTTAACACTTTATGTTAAGCTCAGTACGTGCGTGTCTGTTTATCTTATCATTAAAAAAAAAAAGATTTCCCCCTTTTCCAAAAATCGTAAAACCGATCTTTTTATTTATTGCATAAAATACTTTGCGGGAAATATTCGTGATGGGAGAGCCGATCAATGTTTAAAAAAAATCAATTTTTTGAATTTTTAAAATCTTTTTTTGGGTTTATTTAACCTTTTAATAGTTAAAATCGTTTAATTTTAGTAATGTTACAATAAAATTTCATCATAATTCACCACCCACTGCCAAAAAAAAAAAAAATAAATAAAAAAAATCTTAAGCAATCTATTTTTCTTTGTACATTTTTTTAGAAGAATTTGTTTAGTATCTTCCATCTAACATAGTAAACGTAGAAAAATCAAAAACGTTTCTTAGAAAATTATTTTGGAGGTGGGAGAGTCGAAAAAAATAAAAATATTTTGAATTTTTAAAACTTTTTTTGATTTATTTAATCATATAATGATACTTTTAAAACAAAACATCATAAATTATCCCATACCAGAAAACAAATCATAGGTAACTTTTTCATGTATAATTATTTTTTCACTGCAAAGAATCTCCATTATTCCACTAAATAAATGATAGCCATTGCCAGAAAAGTATTACAACTTTGTTGTCAGATTTTTTTTAAGAGGTGAGGCTAATACGGATATTTTCAACCCTGTGAAGCCCGGTACTGTTATTAGCAATAAATCTATACATATAAAAATGAACGTTTGTTTGTCCCTTATGCGTTCCTATACCATTCATACGATTGCGAAAAACTTTAGCGAATTGTTGTGCGCACGCCCGCAAAGGTTTTTGAATAAGTTTGGACCGCTAGCTGGCGCTAGGGTTGAGATAATTAGAAAAATTGTATTTATGGACCGATTTAGCTCATATTCAGAATATTTATTAGTTACGTGAAAAGAAACAGTTTTGCAAAACCTATTCCCGCTAGGTGGCGCCGGTGTCGAGATATTTATGAAACAAACAAATACGTAAACTTCTTCTTCTATATACATAAGAGACAATGTTTGTATATGTGTTTGCTATAAACTAAAAAACTACTGAACCGATTTACGCGCGCGTTTTTGTAAAATGGTCCGGGTTGTCCGGAGAAGTTTTAAAAGCTATTGAAATCCTCGATCTGACCAGTAGAAAGAAAATTAGGGGTATTTTGAACCGACTACTGTGTTTAGATAGTAGTTTGATTTAAATGCGATAGGTAGTGCTGTTGTTTTTCCAATTGGATTTATTTAGATTATGATTTTTATAAAGTGAAAGGTTAAATTTTGTGCAATTCTGTAATGTTCAGTTTTTTAATCTTTTAACAAACTTTTAATTTGTATATATATATATATATAAACATACACTCAAATCTAGTTATAGCGAAGGATTGCCGGGTATGCCAGTAAAATATATACATTTCCTTGAAAGGGATTTATAAACCAAGTTTTTGATACATCTAAAAAAAAACCATTATTACCTTTACCTTAGGATTATACAAATTTTAATGTTATTTTCCGTTGGTATTTTACGTGATCGATATAGTATTTATTGATTAAGAATACATTTGTAAGATATATCTAATAATATGTATATAAATGTTAAGTTCGTTTGTGTACGGCTTCAAAAACTCAAAATGTTCTGCACCGATTGAGCTCAAATTTTAGCACGATATATAACCCGCATCAAAGATTGTTTTCATCTATTTTTAATAAATCCATCTATATATTTTTAATTTGTACAGTTTTTTAATAAATAAGAGGCTAATAAATCAGATGGAAATGTAAATAAAGAAAAACCAATCAGATCAATGCAAGATGGCCGCTGAGAAACTTAACAACCAATCACAAAGAGCCCGTATGACCGTTGCCAATGTAAACAAAATCACAACTGATTAAGTAACAAATTTCTTTGAATTATATTTAACAGCTAAAACATTGTATTTTATTAAAAAAAACAAAAAAAACACCAAAACAAAAAGAAAAGCCACCGATGACTTACAGTAAATAAATTAAAACACCCAACTTTCTTATAGCCCAGATAGACTTAAGACTATGCAAACAAAAAAAGTCGAAAAAACCAAATACACAGAAAATTAATATCCCTACATAATGACCAAAAAATCCTTTGCTAGGTTATTTTTTCCATATATATGACCAAACAATCGTTTTTTGGTCATTTAGCGTTCTTTGCTATGTAAAAGCAAAGAACAAAATTCCCAAATAGTACAACTGAAACCACACAACTAAGTATTCGTTTTTTTTTTGTTTTTTCTAACCTCCGAAACCACCGTTATGCATTGCTTCAGATGATGATATGAATGATTTATGGCGTATGAAAATGCCATGCCTGACCAGGATTCCAACTAGGAACCATCGGATTAAAGTCCGAGACGTTACCACTCGCGCCACGGAGGCCGGCAAACATATTCGTTAGGAGCCGAATAAAAACACGACTTACCAATATGGCGTTGTGTGTCAAACCAATTTTATACGGACTATAATTACTTTTAATACGCGAAACCCTTTGCAATGATTGAACATTAACTTAAACCTCTTCAAAAATTATTCCTTTTGAACTAAGCCACATTTTGATATCATTGTTTTTCTATAACACGGCTGGAATTCTTTTCCTTTAATGATAAGAAACGTTGTCGAAGACAATAACCGAATTCTCTTCCAAAGGACATAATACACCGCTAAACTATTTCTAAATAATTCAAATTCGTGTAATTTTTTTACGATCGCGTTTTTATCAAAATTTCCTCTTTTTCTCAATTGACCTGCGGGTGCAGGTCAATTGTGACCTACGAACCGCAGTCACATGTGAAACAATACCTGTTCCCAATTACATTGTTTATTAAAAAAAAAAAAAAAAACATGTATCCACTTGCATCTGATTCAGATTATTATACAATCTGAATTAAATATTCACTTTAATCAAGGTACTTTTGTGTGATCGTGTCATGATTGAGCTGCGCCTTTCACCAAGCTCTGAATTTATAAGAAAACGACCAACAGTGGGATATATGTATTAATGACGCGTGCAACACTGCACATCCAAACCAAATTCGCGCATTATTCGCAATTATATTGACCGCTTGCTTCCCTTCATCTCCCACAGAGTTATGGGAAAGATATCGATCGTATATGGCTGAGGATATTTTGCATAGAGTACGCCTAGAAAATACCAATATGACCATGGAATTTACAGAAGGCATTTACAACGAAGCATTGATAAATATTGAAGACAAGTGCTTAGCTATTGCAAATAAAGTTCTTAGCCAATTGGGAATGCCAGCAGCCACCCGAGCTGCGATTGCTTCATTGTGGATTTACGCCGTTAACAGAGTTACAACATTGGTGATCTTCAGTCATATGTCCAATCAAACATTCCCAAATTAACGCGTGAACAGAAAGGCATTTATGATCGCATAATGCAAATGATAAATGACGGAGTTGGGGGAGTTATGGTGACGTATGGTAATCATGTCACAAATAGGGTATTGCCGGTTTTTCAATTCTAATGTTTCAGAATCTTAACTAGTTTACCTAGACCAAAACAACATATGTATGTGTATCTACGTGCCTACATATGTAAGTATGTACTGTATGGACGAAAGGTTCCTTTACCTCTTTGTAAACAAACTGATCAGTACAGACATTTATATAAACACTGTTATGAATAAAAAACAATACAAAAAACGGTATATTTTTTACTATTGTTGAGCAGATTGACTCTTTATTATAATTTCCCGCCAAAAGCTGAATCCTGCGCATGTCACTTCGGTTAATGTGGGAAGGACCTGACAGTTTCGAGTTAAACCATAGCGTATACAAGTGCTTTAAGTGTTGAAGGGCGTTTGGTGGCTTTTGTGTGGGTTCACGAACGTCAGAACACAAAGAAGACAATGACAGACATCAAAATGTCTGTCATTTCGGGACTTCGCTGTGCGGTTTGGAAAACCGCCGCCATCGCGACCAACGTTATTCGTATGGGAGAAAAAACCTCTGCGACGGTTAAGTGTTCTCGATGCACCACATAGCAGAAGGTCTACGACTCGCTCTGAAACTTGTGTTGCTGTGGCGGAATCAATTGAACGATCGTCGATAAAGTGAACCCGTAAGCAGTCTGCAGAATTAGGCATCCCGCGACCGACTATGCGAAACCATATGCGGAAAGACTTGGAATGTTTCATGTTTTCGGCCATCCTCAGTAAATGAGGAGTGATCGTGACTTGAGACAATGTGTGTGCATGTGAAATGCTGCTAGCACGCTTTCCACATGCAAATGATCAAAAAAAGGTGATGTTCTGTGATGAGTGTGCAATTTATCGGAGCTCATGAAATCGTAACGTCTTTTTTTGGGCAAAAGACAATTTGCAGTTTTATGAGGAAATCGAATACAATCCGCCGCATGTTATGACTTGGGACAGGGATAACGGCAGACTATCTGCTTGGACCGTATTTCTTTGATGGTTCTGTTAAGCAGCACAACTATCTTCACATGATTAACACGTGGTTGCTTCCAGAATTAACGACAAGAGGCATAGATGACATAGTTATACTTCAAGAAGACGGCGCTTCACCACATTTTGCTGTGAGTATCCGCACACGGATAAATGAACTGTTTCCAAACCAACAAATTAACTTTGAACCTTTGTAACAATGTTATTCACAATAAATATTAATTTTAACCAGACATAAATGATAAAATACTGTTTTTTGTATTCATAATAATGTTTATACACATATCTAATTGTACTACTCTATTAACATGTAAGAAGGGACTTTTCGCTCACACTGAATTGTGACATTATATCTCAGGATTGACCACAACGATTTTCTTCAAATTTGACTGAAATATTTCTGTATACAGGGAATTTTGATCATATTAATTTTTTTTTTCAAAATTCGTTAAGCGGTTAGGGGAATATCCCGAAAAACCTATTTTGATTTTCTTCAGACATTATAAAGTTTATTAAAGCGAATTTATCTACAATGCATACATATATATATATAAACCTTTTTTAAAAAATCAACCCCATCTATTATTACGTTATGTTTTTGTTCTTTTGCTCTATCACACTTTGGTTTAAATATTTAAAAAATTTTTTTGACATTTTATTCTTCATATAACGAGCTATCAAGAAATGTTTATAAGTTTTTAAAAATTGTAAATCCCGGATCTAAAATGCAGAAAAATTTTGGGAAATTTTATTTTTCTTATTTTAGTCTTTATTGTAGAGGGTATTAAGTATAGAAAAAAAATTACTTAAGAAACTTTGTTAAGCTGTTAAGCTTAACCTATTATATGAATATTTTGGGAAATTTTTTCTTAAAATTTATTCTCCATATCTGAAAATAATTATTATGTTTTTTGTCTATTGTCGCTTAGCTCTTTTAATCTTTATCATTAAATAATTTTTTGGTGGTTTTCTTTACTTAAAAGGGCTATTAAAATTAATGTAGCTTTGGCAACTATATTATATTCCAGATCCAAAGTGAGAAACATCTTTTTCATTACTTTTATAAAAGTTTTGACCCGCGTAGCAACACTCCCACGTAGGTTTACAACATCCGTATCCTCTAGTGGAAGGCCATTGAACCAATTGAATAGTGGTAAGTCGCCATTTGCTAGGACTACGATTCACTACTTGCCTCCTTGGCACAGTTATCGTCCTCCACTGATTAGTAATAGGCTGGGACTCCATGGTTACACTCTCGTTATCACTCGAAGCACCTAACAGATTGTTCGCCAAGTCGTCTCTAATAAGCTTCTTGCGCGCAGCCCTGGGATCCCTACCCAACGACGGAACGGAAAGGAACGCAAAGATGGCGGAAGTTTCATTTCTCCCTTCGAGAACGCAGAGCCTGAACAATGTCCCTTGCTGCTGTATCTATCTATTATTCGGGCGTGTTTATGGGTTTATTTTAATGTCGGGTATGATTTTAATGGTTTCTTTTAGTTTTATGGACGGACTTAGTATAGCGTTCCGTGTCCGTTCATGTCCAGCGTTATCACACCCAATTCTGGGTCATTCCGCAGGAGGCTAAGCTTTTTTAAAAACCCGTGGTCCCGACGTGATTCCCCTTCAGTCCGTCCACTGAAGTCCTTTCGGCACTAACGGTTTATTGGCTAGCAGGAACACGCTACAAAGGGGCATTGGTTATTTGGAGGGAGCAATGCGCCCCCTTCTCCGGAAGTCGCAATTGCTGATTTAATTTGATTTAATTGTAAGTTATGTAGGAAAACGGTTAAGTAGAAGCTCTTCCTCCAGGACGCATCTCTGCTGGGCTCTTCCCGGACTCTTGTCCCCAACGACGGTAGAGGACGACGTTTCCTGGACGGTACATGACAACCTACAATGTCAAATGGCCATCGTCTACCATATTTGATGAAGGCAGCTGATCTATATCGTGCTTGAACTAAGAGTACATAAGCATAAACGAAACTAGAAACCGTAAAAAGTAAACAAAAAATAAGCGAAAAGTAAACAAACAAAGAACACTCTTTTACAACGGAGCAGTGAAACGAAAAGATCTTCCAAGATTATAATTGGAAAAAAAAGTAACTTACATCTAATGAGAATTAACTTCCAAAACGCAACGGCAGATATAAAACAGAACGGAACATAACTCAATATAACACAAAAAAATAAATTTTAGGTAGAATACACAAACACACGACTACCTCAAAGAACAGCTGATTTTAATCTCCGTAACACGTTTAGACTAACACTTTTAATCAGTTAATGTAACACGTAACATAATTTACTGTGTTTTATAGAAAGCTTAATTTATAATAATTATTAAGATAAATTGAAAATAATGTATTTTAACTGAAGTACAAGAAGATATAATTAAATAGTTTTGGTTTGTATACGAATTATATATAGTTTCGCTGTTGATAAAAGTAAAGAATATTCACAACATATTTGTTATAAAATCGAAGTGTCGTATTAATCATTCAACAAATTTTTTTTCTAATTTTTGTTATAAATCTTAATTTATTTATTATTATTAATTAATTTCAGGTTAATAATAATAATAATGAAATTAATGAATATATATTTTTATCTAAAAAAAGATTACATAATCATCCTCATAACTTTATTTCAATTCAGCAAGAAAAAAAAATTAATTCAGAAGAACCTGATATACTTCCTCTTTGTTTATCTTCCGGTAAAAATACTTTTAAATGTTTAATTATTGAATTTTTTTCATTATATATACAGAAAAATGGTGGGCTGACTCTACTTTTTCTAATTCTACTTGTAAAACTAAGTAAAAATATTGTTAGGAAAAATGGCAATTTCTCCTTCGTTCTCTCCCTGTCTGCCATTTTGTTGTTTTTATATAAAAATTTATATGTTAAGTTTGGATAGACGAATCATATTAATATTTGGTAAGCGCGTCTTGATAATAAAGTTTTAAAATTAGCAAAAAATCAGGACTTAAATACCTTCGAAAATTACAAAATGGCGGACATATTTACTTTTCAATCCGTTTTATCAAATAAAATATTGAAGTTTTCATAAATATTAATTATTAAAACCTTTTCCCATCACAATGATCCGCGGTTGATTAGCGCTCCGCGAAAATATGTTGGTATCTGATTGCCTCCCTTCATATTCTTATGCTACCCTCTTGTGAAAAAAATTTCAAAAAATTACAGTATATTAAATAGATTTAACAGATTCTGACAAAAAAAAGCCGTTACGATTGGATATTTTTTATGCCTGTAACAACAAAAAAATTGAAACAGTACAGAAATTACGATAATTTAATTGCAGGATTTTTTTGCGCATTTCTACCGCGTTTTTTATTGGCGAAATTTTTCTTTACGAAACATAGTTTGCCGATTTAAAAAATAATACTTTCAGGCAAATCGTTTGAAAATTGGGCAAAATATGATGAAAAACCCGTGTCATAAATCACATATGTTAGTAAAAGTGACCTCCTCTATGAATCATGAGACCTTGCCGTTGGTGAGGGGGCTTGAGTGCTCAGGGATACAGAGTAGCTGGACCGAAGGTGCAACCATATCGGAGAGGTATCTGTTGAGAGCCAGACTAAGGAATGATTCCTGAAAGAGGGCAGCAGCTCTTTCAGTAGTTGTTAGGGGCGTGAGTCACAATGACTTAAACGGCCGTATCAACATCACTCAGTCCTCTGAGTACTGCGCAGCTGAAAGCAATGGAAAACTACAGCTGCTTTTTTTCCAAGAAAATGTGGCTCTCTGCATTTTCACATAGCAATAATGGAGGCGCCTTCCTTGGTAAAATATTCCGGAGGTAAAATAGTCCCCCGTTCGGATCTCCGGGTGGGGACTACTAAGGAAGGGGTCACCAGAAAATTAAAAAATAACATTCTACGAGTCGGAGCGTGGAATGTTAGAAGCTTAAAAAAGGTTGGTAGGCTAGAAAATTTAAAAAGGGAAATGGATAGGGTGAATGTGGATATAGTAGGAATTAGTGAGGTTAGGTGGGAAGAGGAAGGCGACTTTTGGTCAGGTGATTTTAGAGTAATTAACTCAGCGTCAAATAATGGGCAGGCAGGAGTAGGTTTCGTGATGAACAAGAAGATAGGGAGGAGAGTGGAGTATTTCAAAACGCATAGCGATAGAATCATTGTAATAAGGATAAAATCAAAACCTAAACCGACAACGATTGTTAACGTTTATATGCCTACAAGCGCCCATGATGATGATGAGGTAGAGTGTGTATACGAAGAGATTGATGAAGCAATTAAACACGTAAAAGGAGATGAAAATTTAATAATAGTTGGAGACTGGAATGCAAGCATTGGAAAAGGCAAGGAAGGAAATATAGTGGGTGAATACGGGCTGGGCAGAAGGAATGAAAGAGGGGACCGACTTATAGAGTTTTGCACGAAGTATAATTTAGTAATTGCCAACACCCAATTTAAAAATCATAATAGAAGAATATACACTTGGAAAAAGCCAGGCGATACTGCAAGGTATCAGATAGATTATATCATGGTTAAGCAAAGATTTAGAAATCAACTCGTTGACTGCAAAACTTACCCTGGAGCAGACATTGATAGCGACCATAATTTGGTGATAATGAAATGTAGATTGGGGTTTAAAAACCTGAAGAAAAGTTGTCGGATGAATCGGTGGAATTTAGAGAAGCTTGAGGAAGAGGAGGTAAAGAAGATTTTTGAGGAGGACATCGCAAGAGGTCTGAGTAAAAAAGATAAGGTAGAAAATGTAGAAGAAGAATGGGAGAATGTTAAAAAGGAAATTCTTAAATCAGCAGAAGCAAACTTAGGCAGAATAAAGAGAACTGGTAGAAAACCTTGGGTTTCAGACGATATATTGCAGCTGATGGATGAACGTAGAAAATATAAGAATGCTAATGATGAAGAAAGTAAAAGGAACTATCGGCATTTAAGAAATGCTATAAATAGGAAGTGCAAACTGGCGAAAGAAGAGTGGATTAAAGAAAAGTGTTCAGAAGTGGAAAGAGAAATGAACATTGGTAAAATAGACGGAGCATACAGGAAAGTTAAGGAAAACTTTGGGGTACATAAATTAAAATCTAATAATGTGTTAAACAAAGATGGTACACCAATATATAATACGAAAGGTAAAGTCGACAGATGGGTGGAATATATTGAAGAGTTATACGGAGGAAATGAATTAGAAAATGGTTTTATAGAGGAAGAAGAGGAAGTTGAGGAGGATGAAATGGGAGAAACAATACTGAGATCTGAATTTAAGAGAGCATTAAAAGATTTAAATGGCAGAAAGGCTCCTGGAATAGACGGAATACCTATAGAATTACTGCGCAGTGCAGGTGAGGAAGCGATTGATAGATTATACAAACTGGTGTGTAATATTTATGAAAAAGGGGAATTTCCGTCAGACTTCAAAAAAAGTGTTATAGTTATGATACCAAAGAAAGCAGGGGCAGATAAATGTGAAGAATATAGAACAATTAGTTTAACTAGTCATGCATCAAAAATCTTAACTAGAATTTTATACAGAAGAATTGAGAGGAGAGTGGAAGAAGTGTTAGGAGAAGACCAATTTGGTTTCAGGAAAAGTATAGGGACAAGGGAAGCAATTTTAGGCCTCAGATTAATAGTAGAAGGAAGATTAAAGAAAAACAAACCAACATACTTGGCGTTTATAGACCTAGAAAAGGCTTTCGATAACGTAGATTGGAATAAAATGTTCAGCATTTTAAAAAAATTAGGGTTCAAATACAGAGATAGAAGAACAATTGCTAACATGTACAGGAACCAAACAGCAACAATAACAATTGAAGAACATAAGAAAGAAGCCCTAATAAGAAAGGGAGTCCGACAAGGATGTTCCCTATCTCCGTTACTTTTTAATCTTTACATGGAACTAGCAGTTAATGATGTCAAAGAACAATTTAGATTCGGAGTAACAGTACAAGGTGAAAAGATAAAGATGCTACGATTTGCTGATGATATAGTAATTCTAGCCGAGAGTAAAAAGGATTTAGAAGAAACAATGAACGGCATAGATGAAGTCCTACGCAAGAACTATCGCATGAAAATAAACAAGAACAAAACAAAAGTAATGAAATGTAGTAGAAATAACAAAGATGGACCACTGAATGTGAAAATAGGAGGAGAAAAGATTATGGAGGTAGAAGAATTTTGTTATTTGGGAAGTAAAATTACTAAAGATGGACGAAGCAGGAGCGATATAAAATGCCGAATAGCACAAGCGAAACGAGCCTTCAGTAAGAAATATAATTTGTTTACATCAAAAATTAATTTAAATCTCAGGAAAAGATTTTTGAAAGTGTATGTTTGGAGTGTCGCTTTATATGGAAGTGAAACTTGGACAATCGGAGTATCTGAGAAGAAAAGATTAGAAGCTTTTGAAATGTGGTGCTATAGGAGAATGTTAAAAATCAGATGGGTGGATAAAGTGACAAATGAAGAGGTATTGCGGCAAATAGATGAAGAAAGAAGCGTTTGGAAAAATATAGTTAAAAGAAGAGACAGACTTATAGGCCACATACTAAGGCATCCTGGAATAGTCGCTTTAATATTGGAAGGACAGGTAGAAGGGAAAAATTGTGTAGGCAGGCCACGTTTGGAGTATGTAAAACAAATTGTTGGGGATGTAGGATGTAGAGGGTATACTGAAATGAAAGGACTAGCACTAGATAGGGAATCTTGGAGAGCTGCATCAAACCAGTCAAATGACTGAAGACAAAAAAAAAAAAAAAAAAAAGTAAAAGTGAAAGTAGATTCAGAAAACTACGTTTTATAAAAATTCCCACCACTTAAAAGGCTATTCAGATTGACAAAAAACCATTTTTACTGTACACTGTTATTCATTACGCATCGTTATGCATTTCATATTTACAGATATCTTTGTCAGAAAAGATATTTTAGACCTGAAGTAAAAGTGTCATATTTATGACCACAACATTTTTTTTTTTGTTTGTGCCGTGTAAGATAATTTATTATGTGTTTCAATACATCGATATGTTGCTAATATAATAAGCTATTTTTGTAAATAATAAATAATTCCGTAACCCTCATAGCAATTATAATGCTATATTATAATGCTCTCTCTGTCTCTCTCTCTCACTCTCTCTCTCTCTCTCTCTTTCTCTCTCTCTCTCAGACACACACACAACACACACATACACACATTTCTGAGAAAAAATGGTCATATTCTTTCTAGTCTAAATAAAACATTTTACATCGTATAAACCTCGTTCAAATTGTGTAATAAAACTGATTTCTTTGTGAATATGAAACAAAATAACAAACTTAGATACCATATTAAAATGATTTTGTAACAGCGTTTTAAAACTGACGCCGTACATAGCCAGTTTAATGGCTACATGATCAGAAAATGTTAAAACTAATAAATATTAGTTTTATCTAAACTTATGTCGTATGTTATGTTTTTAAAATATTAATCCTTTTATTTTGAACTAAATGATATTTTATTTTATTAAATATGTTAACAAATAGTTGAGTTATAGAAGAAAATTGATGTTGTAATTTTGTGTCATAATTATTAGGTCTATTATTATAAGAAAATTATTACTTAATTTGATGTTAATTTACAATACTAATATTAACAATTAATAAAAACAATTAATATTTCATCGAATTGAACGTAAAGTGGAGGACATGAAAACAGACACATAATTACAACATCGATATTCTGCCATAATTCGGTTATTTGTTAACCGATTTTCGAAAAATAAAATGTCATTTTGTTCAAAATAAAAGGCTTAATATTTTATAAAATAATATAAATTTTATGTTATAAATCTTCGGGAGAACGAAGGAGAAATATTTTTATATATAATTTTATTTTATATAATTTAATTCTTTTTTTAATTTTATTTTTATTTGTTATACATATATATATATATATATAGAAAAATGTTACGCCTAAATCCTTGTCAGTAAAAGGCAGAAGCTGGTAATAAGAAAAGGTGAAAATTCATAAAATCGTATTATAATTTGTATATATTTACTCAGTACTATCATCCACGTCGTAGCTTTGCCAACGCTATATGGTTACTTGCGTTTCCCGTCACGGTCAGAGGACATTTAGCAGGTCAATATATAAAGGAAAATCTGTAAAAAAAAAACAACATAAATTACTCAATTTTATGATAGCGTAAGCCCTTCAAACATCGTATAAATACTATAATCAGGCAACCGCCTTCAAATACAATGTGTGAGTTTCTTCTGCAAAGGGACAGCATCGGACCCTCCATAAAACTAAGGCCCAATTCCTGCTAGACCAAAAGGCACTAGCAGCGAAAGGCCTTCAGAAGATGGACTGAAAGAGAATCGCGTCGGAAGAAGGACGCAAATACCTTACTAATCGCTTAAGGATTAACCAGACTAAAAAATATTTTACATACACCATTTACAAAGGATCGAAATGCAGTCCGAAACTCCGTTCGTCTTAAACTAAAAATAAATACATAACCGCTATTAAAAAAATAAATATTCCCAAATAAATAGAAAGGTCCATCGGTTTTAGGTTCTGCAATGAATAGGGAGATAAAATTTCCTCCGACATCCTTGCGTTCCGATCCGTAGCATAACCACTTTATGGCTACGAAACCATTGTATTATACAAACAATAAAAGCAAAAGAAATGCCTAGGTTGATAATTGGAAATTATTCAAATTTGAACTTAAAAAAAAAATTTACAGTACAGCTTTATATTAATACACGTAATTTTATTATGGTAATTGTACGAATTAATAGAATACTATAACTTTTTTTTAAACGTAATTAAAATAACATTATTAAGTAATTTATGTTTTATTATGGTACGACTGTACTTTAATGTAATTATATTCGTGTTTTACGACGTAACTATTCCCTAATTTGTCAAAACTGTTATATATTTCCTGTTTCTTTTTTTCATTTTTGCTATAAACAATTTTATTACTGTAATAAAGACTTCTTATCAAGTCAACTTATAATAAAACTTATAAAGATCAACTTTTCGTTAATTTAATTTGGTTTAAATATTTTTTTAATTTGGTTTAATATTGTTAACAATAGATAACACATTTAAAGAAACATCAACATTCCAACTTGCAGCATCAAAACGAACCACGCTTCTAACCAGCCCCGCTCAAATTTTTTCAATCTTAAATTGAGTGTAACTCAAGAACGACTCAACCAATCTTTATAGAATTTTCACACACACAACTCCAGATACACTATTACAACGTATCTAAATTTCAATGAAATTTATTCAATAGTTTTGGAGATTTTCCAGCTCAAAATTTTATATTAGGCCTATACATATATAAGAAAACCCCAACTTAAGTGAATGGTATTTTCGTACTCCGCATACCTCAAAACGTAACGGAAATCCATTATCACCCCCCCCCCCTTAATTTCACCATGCAACCGAAAATAATATCATACCTTTCTTCGAAATATCAATTAAAAATAATAATAGTTAATGATAGAGATTACCTTGGTGTAATTACCTTGGTATTGTTTATACCTTGTAATTTTGTATAAAATTACAAGGTATAAACAATTTTCTTTCTTTTTGTTTCTTTTTTTATTATTAACCTCCGGGACCACCGTTAGGTATTGCTTCAAAGGAAGAGATGAATGACAAGTAGGTGAAAATGCGATGCCTGACTGGGATTCGAACTCGGGACTTCCTGATTAAAGGCATAAACAATTAAATAAATTAAACCCAACTCCTAAGATTTCTTATCCTAAGAGTATTATAATATTTTACAATTTTTATTGACAGACCGAATTGAATTTGATTTCATATAAATTTTTTTAAAATACGCGTAGTAAGTTTTTAATAAGTAACTTTTGCGACCGTTTTCAATGAGTAGTGATTATATAACAAACGTTTAAGTTATTCTATGAAGTGGTTTTATGAGTGTCGTAATTTAAAGCTGCTGCTCTCTATTTTATATGTCCTCTATAGAACATTAGACGAGCTCTTTTTTAATCAGACTAGAATTTCAAACTCATATATATATATATATATATATATATATATATATATATACACACGTATACTAGCCGGTCGGGGCTCCGCCTCCTGGAACTCCTGGGTCCAAGTCAGCCTAACCGAACGTCGGAGTCGATCCCGAGGAAACGATTAGTCTTTTTTTTTCTTTAATGAATATTTAATGAATAAATTTTTTTGATCACGTACCCCTAAGACGAAAATAGTTATAAGTTATACCCCACATAAATATAATATTATATATGTATGTGTGTGTGTGTATGTGTGTGTGTGTGTGTGTGTGTGTGTGTGAGAGAGCGCGCGTAGTCAAAATTAAAATTATTTATTTTAAATAATATACATACATTTAAATTAAATTACAATTTACATTTTGAGTTAAAATTTAATGTGAGCAATGCGATTGAATTTGATTAGTAATACCGGGTTTGATGCCCTGTGTTAAAGCAATTCTAAGATCTGATTCTAACTCTAATTTATTTCTATATTTGGTTTTAATTGTTGTCATTGCTGAAAATACTACTTCACACAGTTATGTAGATCCACGTGGTAAGATTACATTTGGTGCTGTGCTTACTGAATCTGAATATTCGGTTTTCAATCCCACCACCAATTATGAAGATATTTTCCTTTAAATCCGGATTGTAACGTTGATCTTTCTTTCATATCAACTAACTGTTCTTGAGCTGCAATATCTGTAAATATTTTATATATATATATATATATATATATATATATATATATATATATAAAAGTGAATGTTTGTTTGTCCCGTATACATTCCTATACCAATCATCCGACTGCGACAAAATTTGGTGAGTTGTGTGCGTACGCCCGCGAAGATTTCTGAATTAGTTTTTGATCCGCTATGTGCCGCTGGTGGCGAGATATTTGAAAAATTGTATTTATAGTCCGATTTGGCTCATATTCAGAATATGTGTTACTTATATGGAAAAATGGACCCGCTAGATGGCGCTGGGGTCGAGATATTTGGAAAAACTGCATTTATGGTCTGATTTGGCTCATATTCAAAATACATATTAGTTACGTGAAAAGAAATATTTTTAGAAAAATGGACCCGCTAGGTGGCGCCGGTGTAGAGATATTTACGAAAAAAAAAAACAACAGACTTTCTTCTTTTATATGTATAAAAGGAAACGGTCGTATGTGTGTCTGCTGTAGACTAAAAACGTACTGGACCGATTTAGCGCGGGAAAAGGGAAAAATGGAATAATCGAATTAAGGAAGAACGGAAATAGTGAATAAGGGAAACAGGGAAAAGGGAAATAGGAAAGAAGAGAAAAAAGAAAAAGGGAAATAGGGGAAAAGGCAAAAAGGCTAAGAGAAAAGTAGGGAAAAAATGGATAAAGTGAAAGGAAAAATTTTGTAAAGTTCAAACATTCAATTGTGTTCACTTAATCTATACATATATATATAGATTAAATGAACACAATTGAAATCTAGCAATAGCGAAGCATTACCGGGTCTGCTAGTATGTTGTAAAATTCTGCTTCCAATGTTTTTAAATGTGTAGACTTTTAATTTGTTCCACATTTAGTTCATTTTCAGAAGCAAAATCAAATAATGATGGAAACATTTCTAAACATTCCTTTTCTACATTTTCCCTCCATATCGCGATTTTTGTTCGAAATGCAGTTACTTTCTCAGTTATTGTGAAAATGTCACCTTTTCCTTGAAGAGACAAATTGAGCATGTTTACTGTTTCAAAAATATCAGCTAAGTAACATACTAACAACAGTCATCGTCACTGAAAAAACAGGCAAACTTTGAACTCTTATCTTTGTCCAAAAGAAAAATGTATAATTCATCTTTCAGTTCAACAACTCTTTTTAGCATTTTCTTCAGAAATAACCGGCGAACTTCTGTGCGGTACAGGTGATTTCGTGGCTGCTGCCAATTTCGTTGCATATTATTGAAATATTCTACTATTAAAGGGTCTTGTTTTTACAAAATTAACTAAGCTGATAACATTCTACAACACACGATTTATTTCTGGCTCCGATTTCATTGCTGCAATAGCTTATCGATGGATAATACAGTGTACTAATTTCATTCGGGGTGCTATTTCAATTAACTTTGCCTTAATCCTTTTTTTCTTCCGGTTAAAACAGCTGGTCCGTCACTGGTTACACTTACACAGTTTTCCCAAAAAATGTTATTTGTAAAAAAAAAATTCTTCTCCTGTACATCGTTCTTTAAGTAAAAAAAATTAGTTCTTTGCACAATTCATTATTAAAAAAATATCTAATAATTACCACTAATTGAGCAAAGTTGGCGAAATCTGTGTTTTCATCTAGTTGTATAGCAAATTTTCCACACTGAGTAATTTGTTTTAAAAATTGTTTCCTTAAATTATCGGGAATAATTTATTACGCTTAGAAACGATATTGGTTGACAAGGGAATACATTTTTCTTTCTCAGAATATCTTCCTCCGTGAATTATTGCACCATTTTTATTGCAGCAGAAAGAACAACTGTTTCGCCAATGGTGTGAGGCGTTCTATCTTTTACTATTAAGAAAGAAAGCTCAAGAGGCTTCTAATTATTTATCATTAAGTGTGACGAATTTTTTTAAAATGACTAGCTTGAGTATTGCATGCTTTTAAACGTTGTTCAAAAAATTGGAGGGGTTCATGTTCCGGATGTTTAATTTTTAAATGCCTTAACACTCCAATACCAACCTATAATGAATACCGACCTGGATCCGAAGGGACCCGTGTTGAATCTTAGGTATGCAAGTAAAAAAAGCAAATTATAGTAGAATAAAGTAGAACATTTTATTTATTCAATTTTCAAGATATTATTTATTCAAGATAACATCTGTCTTTTTTTCTTCTTTTCTGATTAGAGGTTCACACAAGCATTAGATAGCATCTTAAATTATATATATGTACCACGAGATTCATTGGTGACTACGTTTGATGTAAACCCAAATTTTAAGTAGTCGGCTTAATAATTTCAAACTTTCTGGTAAAATTTCTTTGTACATGCCATATCGTTAATATTTTTATCTCTTGGAATGACTTCTAACGAACTTGAACAATTATCAGTATCAACACTATTACTTACTTGTGCGCATCAAAAGTAGAAACACTATCAGAATAATCTTCAACCCGCGGTTTCTTTACGGGTAATTTTTTTAACCGTTTATCTATTTCATATAATTCTCTGGGTGATGATACAAATACACGACCTACCAACCACATACACAATGGGGCACTGAGCGGCCGGGACGTGAAACGAGATACTAGTGTCTGGGGAGCTCAACATCAATACACCGGTTTTAAAGCGCATGCGTACGAAGATACCAGTTTCTTGTTGAACGTTAAGAGGTATCTTCCCTCGAAAGGTAGGGCGCTTTGCTTTCTTTCTTCATGCGCATGCGCTTTAAAGCCGGTGCATTTATGGTATCGAGCTCCCCAGACGCTAGTGAAAACAGACACAGTGAACAATGACAGAACCTTGCGTTCATGTAATACACGATCATACACACGCAAATGAGCGTGAGCCTACTTTTTTGGCGTACCCAAGTAACACTTTGCGTACCCTCTGGAGTACCCCTTTTTGGAGACCACTGGTCTAAGGCTTAAAACCTTCCCTGGGATAACACGACTGTTATCCTGCAAATTTGAAAGCTATCGGTCAGTTGGTTTTCGTATGATGCCAGAACAAAGAAATTAACAGACAGACAAACTTTAGGCTTTATATATATATATATATATATATATATATATATATATATATATATAAGACACACACTTAAACATTGAAAAACTAAGTTTTCAGAATATTTATCACTGAAATTCAATCTCATAGTTTCTATTGTTGTTAATTTAGCCTATGTAGTAATTTTAATTCTAGCCTATCATTTATAAACAATTCGTTGATCTTGGTGGCTATTATAAAGAACCTCTATTAACCCAGATTAATAATAATTTTCGTTTTCATTAAAACTGGGTAAACTTTTAAAAAATGCTGGCTTAACAAAGAGTTAAGCTTTCATTTTTATTGATAAGAAACGTTAAAAAGATTTTACTCTATGCAACTCTGGATGTGAGCGTGTGCATACTGTATAAAATAAGAAAGATCTGGGTGAAGCAAAACTACAATTTATACGTTAAGTAATTGTGTTATCTTTATATTAAATCTAGACTTTATCATTAAAAATAAATACATAAATAATAAATACAGTAATTTCAGAACATGTTTTATTCAATAGCTTTATCAAAAGAATCAGGAATACCAGGAACTTTCTACACTGAATTTAATTATTTTATTACTTACATAAAATAATTAAATAAAATATTCATAAAAAAATTATTATTTTATTTTTAAATAAGATCTATTATAATTTTTTAATGTAAAATATTTATCAGCAAGTAAATAAATTATTAAAATTAGACATAAGAAACACTGTCCATTTATTTTTTTTTCACAAAACTTGTTACGAAACCAGTTATATGTGTATATTAAATAACGATAAAAAACATTTAAATAAAAACAGTAATTAATTTTTAATTCTATGTTTTTCAATTAGTTAAAGAAAAGCTTTAATTACAATATTTTCAACAATTCAATCATGATGTATAAATTTAATAAGATGTATACTTGGATAATTATAAGTTTTCATTTAGTTATAAGTTGTTTATTAAACACAATTATTAGGAATTTTTTCTAATATTAATAAATTAATTTTGATCAACTCTTTTTCTTTACGGTCAATTACGGACCAAGTTTATTGTTTTTCTTAACATCCATCTTCTTCCTTTCCTGGCAGTACTTTTTATGTCTCTTATTTGCCTTTCTACTGAATTCTTCCTTTACCACTTTTTTTTTTGTTTTGGGAGTTTCTTCTTTGTAGAAAATACTAAGCCTTCTTGCAAAATTTCTTTAATTTTTTTCTAAATTAATTTCAAATTTTAAATCCAAAATTTTTAATTTCGCTAAGTATTTTCTACTTTTATCACGATTTAGTTTTTCTTTCAACAGAAAAAGTGAGGATTTTCTTGGAAATTCTATTTTTATTCATTCTTAAAATATAGCTTGTGAAAAAACAATCTCCTTCATGCATTATTTCATTAAATTTCTATTTAGGCTTATTTTTGTGCCGTAGTTTACAAAATATTAAGTGTGTCGAATGTCACACATCTCAGAATTGGTAGACCTAAAAATGTACAAGACCATACTTTATTTACATTCATACATATCATTCTCATTCAACCTCTGAAGTAATACCTCATGATAGTTCCGGAGGCTAAACAGAAAAAGAGAGTGCATCGAATGTTTAAAAACTATATAATATAATTTTTAGACAAATTTTCTTCCGGGAGTATGGTAAATTACAAAATAAAATTAAGCGATTTTTAATACTATACAAGGAGGTAACGTATATAACAATAAAATTCAGGTTTTATTTTTAAACAATTTTAATTTAATGTCCATCTCTTGCATTAAAAGTAAAAAATCAGATGTGGACACCATATGATTTCGTTGTACGACTATTAAATTATATACACATTTAAAAAAGATGAAAAATATATAAAATATTATTTCATTAATAAATTCTGATATTTTTTCATATTTTATTGTATCCAATATTATTAGGTAACTTTTCTTTTTTTTTTTATCTGAATTTTTACGGGCATCGACTGCCCTCGTCACAATCTTTAAAAGAAATTACTATCACCATCTGGATCGTCATATGTAAGGGTGTAAAGGGCCCTTACATTTTATTTAAAAGCACAAACTACACAAAACATTAAGACACAAAACACAAAAGACAAGTACAACACACAACACTTACGGGGTGTAAAGGACCCCGATATTAAAATTTGAGATAAGGTTCTCAAAAGACCATGAAATTAAAAATTCAACCAATCTATACCACCACATCCTTCTTTCTTTCTTCTACAAGTCTCGTTTATAGTTTGCTTAAGCAACCTTGGGGCGACCAGAACCGCCGTTGAGCAGTATATCAGTCGCGCCAGGGTGCTGTGGCAGTTGAATCCTTCTTATAAACAGGCTACAGGTATGCACCGCGCACACCCATAGCCTCGCACCCTCAATCCACCCTTGAGGGTCCCCCATGCCATCATCGGACACACCCCGACTCACTGCTCTTGAGTGCAGGTGAGCCAAAATGGCCTAGGCAAGAGGGCTACCTCCGTTACTACACGTGCCACGCTTCGAGACTCCCATACATATAAAATTTCCATCTTAGAGATTCTCTCACCTGTTTAAAACTTTCAAACTTTTACAGACTTCTAAGAAGTCCACTGGCGTGCAAAAAAGCAACTATTTTTTGTTCATTTCCATTATCCAGATCAGCAGTAATGTCATTTTTTAGACGGAACCTCTTTCTGAGGTCCTCATATATGGTACACTCTTCTATTAGATGCTTGATTGTCAGTGTTTTATTACAAACACCGCACATTGGTCACACTTCGCCGGTTAACAAATATGAATTTGTTAATCGCGTGTGACCGATTCTAAGTCTGGTCACCGCTACTTGTTCACGGCGAGTCAACTTAAAGTCGCTTTTCCATTTATATGGAGAAGTTTTTACTGAGTTTAGTTTTGTATTTTAACTCCTCCATTCAGCATTCCACTTGTTTTTTACTATGTTTGTTAGACGGTTTTTAACATCTGCCACTCTTACAGGAAATGCATCCAAATCATCGCAGACTGTTGCTTTTCTGGCAGCTTCGTCTGCGATTTCATTACCTGTAATACCAGCATGCCCCGGAGTCCATACAAATACGCATCGCTGGCCTCGTTGATATAGAACGTATAAAATGGACAGGATGTTTGCAATTAGGACATCCTTAATGTTCTTGTTCCGAATTGTGACAAGTGCACTTAAAGAATCGGAACATATTAGCACTCTCTCTTCGCAATAGTGTTCAGTGTAGCGAAGAGCTTGCTGAATTGCAGTGAGTTCTGCCGTGTAGATACTGGCCACATCTGGCAGTTTCCAAAAGTGGGCTTCTCCATTTACATATATTGAGCATCCAACACCACGTTCGGTTTTAGAACCGTCAGTATAAATTCTAATGTTCTTCGTAACTACTGACGGTCGCCAAAAATTCCTGTTGGATAATCACTGCTGGTTTCTTTTTTATTTCTCCTTGAGAGAGATCGAACCTTGTATTTACCGCTGGCAAGAGCCATGGCGGTATTTCTCTTGTGGAAATTGCTAGTGTCTCTGGTATAGCAATTTCGTATTTTCTTCTTAATTCGTGGTACCTAATTCCGGCTGGTCTGGAATAGGTAGCACGGTGTTCATATACTGCAGCCATAGGATGATTCGTAAACAATTTATTATTTACATGAGCAGGGAAAGCCCATACATTTGCTGCGTATCTTAACAAAAGGATCTCTCTTGTATAATGTAGTGGCATTATTCCGGCTTCAGACATCAGACTAGCCGCCGGACTTGTGCGGAAAGCGCCTGTTGCATATCTTATTCCGCTATTATGAACTACGTCTAACTTTCTTAAATGCGACTTTCTAGCGGATGAATATACGATACATCCGTAGTCTATTTTAGATTGAACCAATGCTTTATACAATCTCAATAATGTCTCTTTGTCTGAGCCCCAATTTAAGTTAACATTATATAACATTATTTAACATTTTATAATGTTTAGGGCTCTTTTGCATCTATCACTCAAGTCCTGTATATGTAATCCCCATGTAAGGGAGTTATCTAATACTAGTCCTAAATATCTTACGCTGTCTTTATATTGTACTGGATTATCATCAATTGTCAACGCAGGCCTTTGATGAGGAATTCTCTTCCTACAAAAGTGTACACAGCACGTTTTTTCTGGTGAGAATTGGAATTCGTTATTCCTTGCAACTTCATTTAGAGCACTGATCGCTCGTTGCAATTTGTACTTCATCATAGCAGTCTTGTTGCTGGCATACACAATTGCCAAAACATCAACATAGACGCTTTTGCTGATTTCTACTGGAATGGCTAATATCAATTTGTTAATGGCGATGGTAAACAAGGTACCGCTCAACGGCGAACCCTGCCGTATGCCATTTTCCAAGATTCTTTCAGATGAATATTCATTGTTGACGCGTACTTGGAAGGTACGGTCATTCATATAGTTGCTGAGCAGTACTGGCAGATTGCCACGAATGCCCCAGTCATATATCTGGAGCATTACTCCATAACGCCAGGTCATATCGAAAGCCTTCTGAAGATCAAAGAAGACTCCGACACAATGTTTCCTTGTAATAAAGCTGTTATATATAATATTTTCTAAGTTGATCATTTGATCAGTGGTGGAATGGTACTGTCGAAAACCTTCTTGATATGGTGATATCAGGTTTTATTTTTCTAAAACCCAGACGAGTCGATTATTAATCATTTTTTCCAGTATTTTCCCCATGGCACACGTCAAGGAAATAGGACGGTAGCTATTGGGATCTGTTAAATTTTTATTTTTCTTTGGTACTGGAACAACATGAGCTTTTTTCCACTGCTGCGGGTACATTCCATCCCGCCATATTCGATTATAAAGTTCTAATAATCTGCGTTTTGCAGTGGTATTCAGCTGCCTGATCATATTATAATGGATTTCATCCGGACCAGCAGCTGTGTAACTTAGAGGAAGATGCAGGAAAAATTCCAGTGAACCTACTAAGCAACCATAAATCGGATTGGGAGAAATTTTTCATTAGAATAAAAATAACAGTTTTGTTAAAATAAATCGGTTTACTTCTTAGTGGTTAAAATACATGATAAATTTTTAATTTGTTTTTTTTTGTTGCAGGTTTTCGACCAAACAACCAATCAGAATAAATCAAATAATAATAATAACAACGATAAGAATACCTCACTGAAGAATTCATTATTAACCAACAACGGACGTGAAAAACAATCATATCTATACCAACAACAACAAACAAATGAAGAGACGACAAATAAGTATATTATTAATCCAACAACAAAAAGAATTATCAGATTACCAAATAGTTTGGTAGTGTATAATAATACACAACAAATTCCATTAAAAAATAACTATTCAATGTTAACTTCTACAACGAATAATATAAACAATCCTTTAGAAAATAATAATAGTAGCAAAATAATAACCAAAGATAATAAACAAACAACATTAGTTAATAGTAATAGTAATAATAATAATAATATTGCATTATTAAATTCAAATCAAATATTAGAGGATACATTAAAAAATTCAACAACGACATCTAACAAGAAAATTGAAAAGAAAAAAAATGAAACTAGAAGACCACGTATAGTAATAAGAGACTGGTTTTTATCTTGGTGGGATAATTTAAGAAAACAAGGAAATATTGGTAGAAGTCTAACAACTTAGCGATTTCATAATAATATTAATAATTTAAAAATAAATCAAAAAATTAGATTAAACAAAAAAACGTTTTTAAAATTTCTAACCATTATAATAATTTTTAATATGATAATTATTTGTGTATTAAATATTTATGTGTAAAAATGAATATATATTAATTATTATTGAGTATATATTACTCGTAAAAAGATAAATAAATTACTATGATTATTTAATAATATTATTTAATTAAGGTTAACTAATGAAAAAAGCAATCCAAGTTTTCAGAAAATAATTTAATCTTATAATCCTACTTTACTTTTGGTGGGATTTATAAAAGTTTAAATTTTAAAAGTCCTATTTTAAATTAAAATTAATGGTTCTCATCAGCAGTGAATTTTAAATAATATGAATGAAACCTGAGTCTGTTCACCAAAGACCCATTCACGGACTACCATTTTTCTTTTTCAGTGCGTTATAGGATCCGTATAGCAATACTTAGGCCGCTTAGTGTCTTCTATCCTCGTAACACAACCACACACCATACCGGCTTACATCCATTAATTTTGTTAACGATAAATTTTTCGATTTTACACATATCTTTCATTGACTCAGATGATATTAGCCGTGAGATATCACCTGAAAGTCACAGGTAATCCATTCGTAAGGCTTTCAACATTCACTTTTTCGATTATTAATGGTTTGACCATAGCCTACAACTTTACGTAACTCTTTTTTTATGTAATTCGACTTCTAATTTTTAAAGATCTATGAATGTTAAGACCTCTAGTTACACATATAGCAAAAGCGAATCTTCGGAAAATGTCACTAACGGATTTTACATCGTCTGTAATAAGTGTTAAAATAATTATACTTGGCATCTGACCTGTATCTTCCACACAATATAAATCAGTCGAAGACTCGTCCATCAATTACTCCGAATTCTCTAATAAATTTCAGTCCAAAGTTTTCGAAATTCTACTTCAAATTTTGTCACTGTAACCGTTAAATCCAGTTCATCTTTAGTAGTTATAACTACTTGGTCATCTACGAACAATAATATCTTCTCTGTTCTTATTATTTTGATACCTATTTCACGTATAATTTAGAGCGTAGAAGAGAAAAAAGTAACAATAATATTTTAGGCTTGGAAATGCTCTGTTATTTAAACTCCTATTTTTGCCGAATATCTCATCTTATATAAATTGTGAAATTGTGAATAACTTTAAACCATCACCACTTTCCAACAACTGAAAAATAATTTTTACAGCTTCATTACACCACAATTTCTACAAATCGAAATACTGATGGGACGGTTCTCTCTGTGCGGTTCTTAACTACTTTTTTCAATCAAAAAAATATCAATATCCAAAGTTTCCAGGAAAGGACTTACTCTGTTCCTCCATTTTTACTACTACTTCAATTTCTGTCCTTTATAACTATTCGTTTCCTTTTTTTTCTTTACAATTCGACCATACAACGTTCCTAAGGAACTGGTGACACATGTTTCCCTATAACATTCACAAACATTAAATAATTTACGTATAATTTTTAAAATTATACGTAAAATTATTTCTAAATCCGAAATCGGAAATCGTATATTAACATTAAAAAGGCTAAAATTATCTAAATAACAAATTGATAAATTGTGCAACGATTTGGCGCTAATCCTTTTGTGTTGGATATTGATAGTTTGAGAACATGTTAACACTATCGACTCTTTGATACTTTCTTTCGGCTAGGTTCCTTACTAATAGGCGAAACGGTATATACTCGTATATGAGATGAATTTTTCATAAAGTTTCATGACTTAAATTGGTGGTTTCTGTCTTTCTTAGACAAGAGATGACGATGTGCGAAGGAGGGAGAAGTTTACGTTGTCGAGACACTGCTGCGCAGACTGAATATACCCGTGTGTTCTCCCCTCTTAATTTGGTACAACCTACTTTTGTTATCACATATCATTTCCAATCTACTCGGCGGCTATGCATTACTTTTCCACGTATTACTCGATCTTTAAGCCTAACATTTCTCTTAAGAATACTTCTACTTTTGTACAACATTCTCTGTTCACAATTAAATAATAAATCTTAGAATTTAGGTTTTAATCGTTATTTTTCTATAAAATTTTTTTTTATTTTACTTCGGAAACATATTTTAAAAAATAATTTGAAAATAAAAAAAGGAAAGAAAACACACAAAATAATAATAAATTTAAAAAAAAAAAAAAAAAAAACGCAAGGATATAGTAGCAGATCCTTTTCTAAAGTGTCCATTAGTCAGTCAGTAGTCTGATGTCCCTTGAAACCGTGCTAATTACACTGCTAATATACTAACACTGCCTTTGACTAAATTTGTCATAATAATGAAAAATTCTGTTCATTTTTACACTTGATTTTAGTTTTTATTTATTGATTTACTTTCGTCATTTAGCTCGATTTGATGAATTCAACATTAAACGACTGAATTCTTCTGTTCAAAAATTATTAGTTAATTTAATAATGAAAGGAATTTCAGAAATTACCTGAAAATGTAGGAGTCATGAAATACGTTAAGACAGTGGTTCCCAAACGTTCCCAAGTCGCGGCATCCTTTTACAATTAAAATTTTCCATGGCGCTCTACCCTCCCTAAGTAAAAGTATGACTACTCGTAATTAAGAGATAAAAATAAATAAGACTCGTGTATCTTCATTATTTTTTTACTTTATTAAAATTAAATTTGTAATTATAAATGTTATGGTTCAATTAATTATGAAGCTTTTACAAAATTTCGCGGCGTCCCTGTGAAGAGGCCTCGACTCCCCGGGGTGCCATCACTGCGTTAAAAAATAAAAATTAACACAGAAAGAAATAAAAATATGAATCTCACCAACCAAGCGAATAAATAAAGTTAAAATAAAAGTTATCTTGAAGCATGTTTTTTATTGAATTCGACAAATATATTTAGTCGTATTTAAAACTATTACCACTTTTAAATAAAATCAGTATAACCGAAAGTTAGTTAACACATTTTATAAGCTTGCTGAATTTATCCCACCGGGTTGGTCTAGTGGTTAACGCGTCTTCCCAAATCAGCTGATTTGGAAGTCGAGAGTTACAGCGTTCAAGTCTTAGTAAAGCCAGTTATTTTTACACGGATTTGAATACTAGATCGTGGATACCGGTGTTCTTTGGTGGTTGGGTTTCAATTAACCACACATCTCAGGAATGGTCGAACTGAGAATGTACAAGACTACACTTCATTTACACTCATACATATCATCCTCATTCATCCTCTGAAGAATTATCTAAACGGTAGTTACCAGAGGCTAAACAGGAAAAAGAAAGAAAAGAAAAAAGAAAGAAGCTTGCTGAATTTAAATTCAAATTATTATTATTATTATAATAATAAATAGGTAAATAGAATTGGGGTTCGAATGTATTATCAAAAAATACGAAAAATGATACAATAATAATATACCTATAAACAAATTAGAAAAAAATAAATAATGATATTCATCCAAAAAATAATCTCATTTACAATATTTGAAGGTGAAACCACACAAAAATTATATACGTACATTTTAAAAATTTATGCTATAATATGCTCAATTGTTTAATTATTTTTCGACTGATAAATTAATTCACCACAGAAGCTTACAAAAAGAAGCTTGTAAGAATAAATGTGAAAATGAAAATTTCCGTACCTGACCGGGATTCGAACTCGGGACCTCCGGATGAAAGGTCGAGACGGAGACAGTCACGGAGATTTTGTAATTTTATCATTATTAGGTTTTTAAATTACCAGGCTTGAATATTTTATTTATTTTTAAATTATTTTATTTTTTTTATTTTTAACTATTTTAAATTTTCTGAAAGAGATAAATCATCTTTTTCCATTGTTCCCTTGATCCAGGAAAGGCAGATTCAGGTTTGGAAGATAATCAAAAATAAATTTCAGTATACGTATTTTAATTATGAAATAATAGTCGAATTAGGTTACCAAAACATATTCGATTTGACGTTATGTTACCAATAGTTACCAAAAATATTAAAGAAATTTTTTACGTAATATTAAGAATTACAATGCATAAAACACATATAAAAATTATACGGTAATTATATCATCATAATTTACCTTCGATGAGCAGAGACAACGGTTTTAAAAATAAAATAAAAAGTTATCACTTTTAAATAATAAACTTTATTCGTAAACTTACTTAGAAATGAAAGAAATTTTAATTGAAAAGACAAATTCATAATGATTATAAAATTAATAGCTCTTATTTAAAAAAACAAAACTCAAATTATATAAATAGCTACCATTAGATTACACGTGCTCGTCTTCACATACAATCGCGCACGGGTGGAATTAAATTAAATTTGAAAGTTGATTTAAAATTTGAGTCTTTCAATTAATCGATATATATTTCTCGATGTAACATTCGATAGAGCATTTCCTGTTCAGTGTTTTTAATCTCTTGTTATGTACGAGTTGTAATTGATTTGTTAAGAATAAAACAATTTTCAAATAACACCCTTCAAAAAAAAAAAAAAAATATTGAGGCGATGTATACGAGTATATTAAAAGAATAACGAAACCACAATTCCATATTGTAAAATGATAATGAAATGTTAAATATATAGTCTGTTTTCAAAATAAATTGCTTTTACACAACCTGATTCAGTAGTAGTTCATCAGAACGAATAGATCAAGAATCGATCTGAAAGATCTTTCAATACGTGACATATTTATAAGTGAAATAATTTCAAAGATGAAGGTTATCGTTTTGATTTAATAGTTTTGCTAATTATTAGAACCAAAAACCCCCATTTAAAAATATTTTGATGCTTGTGCTCATTCACTATAAAAAAATATTACAAAATAATATCAATGTATTCTAAACGTATGCGCACCCAAACATATATGTACAGATGATAGAATTAATAATAATATAATACATAATATTCTAGTTTTTAATAAGTATAACTATGATTATGTATAATTTATTAATATATGTATACTAAATTCGTATATGTATATGAATATACATACACAGTATGTATATATATATATATATATATATAGTCATCGAAAAAGTTGCAACAATTTAAAAAAAAATATCGTATCTCAGAAACTAAAAGAGATAATAAAACTAGTATTTTTAAAAAAATTCACCAGCTCAAAAAGTCTTTTAGATATCTTACAATGTTTCAATATGAGTTCCGCTAACATCCAGCCGATAATCGACTTCTGCCCAGGTCAGATGGATCAACTCAGGAGTAATTGTGGAAATAGCAGCGGTGATCTGTCTTCTTAAATGTTTTGGCATAATTGTAGAATATGGGGATCTCAGCAACCCAATGAAATTATTCCAGTATGTAAGATATTCTTCAAAAATAAACGTTTAATGTCCGATCGTGTAATTGGCCCATTCATTCGTTTTTCATGAGCCTACTAACACACAGGGAATGTTTATTTAGACATATTACAACTTTAAGTTTTTTCATAAGTTGACATTGAACAAGGAAGTAACATTGTTGCAATATTTGTAGTGCGCCCCCACACTTTAGCCAAAGCGTTCGAGAGCTTTTATCGAAAAATTTCCCAGTATGTGAATATGATTCCCAACATAATTGTTGTGGATCGGTCCTGTGTTTTGACCTCCGAGAAGCCCAGAATTGACACCCCCTTTTTTTAAGAGGTGGAGAAATCTCATTTACGGGAGTCTAAGCTAAAAGTGTCGGGCTCGCTAAAAGGTTCCGCCAGTTATAACCAAGGGCGTATGTACACTTGCACACTACCGACTAAACCTCCACCCCTAGCTTCCCCCTTCCTGGGACTGCTTATAAAAACATTTCATCAGAAGAAGGGATTCGTCCCTTCGACAAATCCCTCACACACACAGTCATAACAAACCAACAAATGTCACACCACACAAACAGCACCACTGGAAACAACTCATACAGCCCGTCAAATATAAACATCGACAACGACATCACACAAGAATCCTGCAGAAAACAGGACAAAGCTTCTAACATCCATACCACACAGCAATCAAGACAGAAATCTCAAATAGTCACACCATTTACCAGTGGCCACCAACAGTGTCCCCGGCCTCATCGCACCCAGACGACCCCCCTAGGCGCTCAGCCGAGAACCTGTCCGCCCCCGCGCCCTACGGCGCCATTCTCCTCTGCGGGACTCTTCATATAATTGCAGCTTCCTCATGACCGTCCTGACGAATCTTTCCACAGTCTTCCACTGTGCCTCACCTTGTAATAGGATTTGTAGGGTATCTTCAGGGAGAATTGACACCCCCTAGACATTTTTCTACCGGGAAACGTTAAAAAAATTGTCTATAGTGAAAAAATCAGGGATATATAACATTTAAAACAGGATCATCGCTGCTATTGCCACAGTTACTGCTGCGAAGATCCAGTGGACCTGGGTAGAAGACTATTATCGGCTGGATATTTGCAGAGCAACCAGCGGAACTCATATTGAAACATTCTATGGTATCTAAAAAAACTTTTTGAGTTGGTGAATCTTTATAAAAAAATACTCGCTTGATTATCTCTATTAGTTTCTGAGATAGAATCTTTTTAAATTTCTGCAACCTTTTTCAATGACCTGTATATAAAATTATTATTATTGTGGTAACGGACCGCTGCCCGTAAGATTTTTCTACTAATATTTTTAATCACAAATCCTACTTACAAAATTTTATTATTTCTTTCAAAATTATGTTATTAGGACTTTATGCATTTTATAATGGCTTAATAATACGTGAGCTTTGTAAAATAAATCTTATTCCTATTTTGCAGTTTCAATTTCATTTTAACACTTCTCCACAACTATTGTAACGTTCTCTGTGTGAACCAGCGTCTAGATAAATGAAAGTAATAGTCCATATTAGGCGATGGTATTTGATGTAATCAACATAAAATAACAATAATAATAGTAATTAGGAATGACTGTAAAGGTTGTCTTTCAGTTATTGTGTAATAACGTCATTCATTTAATTATTCCGGCAAAAAAACAGCATATATATATATATATCTCACATGAATCAAGTCTAAAGAAACTTCTTAATTCTTATAGAAATCTAGAGATACAGCAACATAAACAGTTTGGGAAACCTTTAAGTAAAATACTTTCGAATTGGGTATCAGGTCAGATATTCTTTAATCTAATTCGCCGTCTGTGCAAAATAATTTAATAATAATAATAATCCCATTAAATGACCATGGAAAATAAATTTGTATATACTGATATTTTTTCCAATATTAGTAGAAAAAATATTTAACTTACGTATGAGTAGCGGTTTGTTTATATGTACCAATTTGTTTGTTTGTAGTATTGTTCTGTTAAAAGGAGTGAATGAAATATTTAATAGATAATAATATTAAGTATATTAGATAATAGTTTTGTAAATAATAGTACTTAAATAAATTAATAAATAAATAATAAATAATTTTTATTTTTTAATTAATTTTTTCGTTTGGATCACCTAAGAATACGATGTCCGAATGTCTAAGCATTCAATCTCCTGTTCTTCCAACATTTAATCACACTTTTTCGGTGCTTCTACTGTCCATGCCAGTCTTTTCAAGATGTTCTTTTCCTCTGGAAACTTCTGAAATCAACGTCCTGAAAATATATCTGTCCAGTATATGCTCTTTTGATATTTTAAGCAGCTTAAGATTCTTCTACACTTCTTAAAACCATTTCGTTTTAGTTTACCTGTTTTTAAAAAAGAAGTTAATTATTTGTTTAGTTAATCTCTGTTTTTCATTCTATACAGATGATTGTAAAATTCTAATCTTAATTTCCTTAAAAGATGTCAAATCTTCTCTCAGTTTTTGTAAATATCTCCTTTTCTAAGTTTATAGATTCCTTCCTCTAGAATCCGACCATGAATTTTTCTTAGTATCTTCCTTTCCACTTTTCCAATTCTTTTTTTTTGTAAAGAAATTCAAGCAATAATCTTTATTTAGAAAATTTCTACATCCTATAAGGAAGAATGATATTTTTCAAAATCTTAATTAGTATATTTAAGTTATATATTTTTACAATGTAGTTGGGATCTAACACCACTGTCTTAGAGAGATTAAATTTTGAGTCCGGCTATATCAGAAATATTAATCTATATTATTATCGATAGAGGAAGTTACAAACTCGATCTGTTCCAAGAGGAACCGAAAGGATGCAGGGGTGGATGGATTAAATGTGGAATTATTCAAAGCATTGGGAATTATCCGTAACTTATATAAATGGAACCCCAAATTAAAATTTTGTCTAGAGCCCGGTAGAGGCTTAATCCGGTACTGGTTGCTAGACGATATAATTGCTCGCCTGTTTCTCGAGTCAGCTGGTCTTTACTAGAAACGCACAGACTGTGTTTTGTCATGTCAATTGCAGATTCCCTCTTTAACCGTTCTCGTTAAGTTGTCATCATCTGACGGAGAAGAGGTTGAAATTGAAAGAAAATCTGACATTTGTTTGGAAAGATTTTTTTTTTTTTTAGGTTACAGTGGACCACTTTAGTCAATGCTGGTTCGTCTTTTCTTTTTCTTTTTTTTCGTGATTGCTTCCCAATAATTCTTCATTCTGTCAGATCTTGCTTTTCTGAGTTCTTCTGAACAAACCCTTTTTGTCGTTTTCTTTTCTTTAATTTTAAATCTGGAGTTTGCTTCTCTTAGTATTTTTATGAAAATATTTTACAGTAAAATTAAGGAAAGTTTTGGGGTACATAAATTAAAATCTAATAATGTGTTAAACAAAGATGGTACACCGATATATAATACGAAAGGTAAAGTCGATAGATGGGTGGAATATATTGAAGAGTTATACGGAGGAAATGAATTAGAAAATGGTGTTATAGAAGAAGAAGAGGAAGTTGAGGAGGATGAAATGGGAGACACAATACAGAGATCTGAATTTAAGAGAGCATTAAAAGATTTAAATGGCAGAAAGGCTCCTGGAATAGACGGAATACCTGAAGAATTACTGCGCAGTGTAGGTGAGGAAGCGATTGATAGATTATACAAACTTGTGTGTAATATTTATGAAAAAGGGGAAGTTCCATCAGACTTCAAAAAAAGTGTTATAGTCATGATACCAAAGAAAGCAGGGGCAGATAAATGTGAAGAATACAGAACAATTAGTTTAACTAGTCACGCATCAAAAATCTTAACTAGAATTCTATACAGAAGAATTGAGAGGAGAGTGGAAGAATTGAGAGGAGAGTGGAAGAAGTGTTAGGAGAAGACCAATTTGGTTTCAGAAAAAGTATAGGGACAAGGGAACCAATTTTAGGCCTCAGATTAATAGTTGAAGGAAGATTAAAGAAAAAGAAACCAACATAATTGGCATTTATAGGCCTAGAAAAGGCATTCAATAATGTAGACTGGAATAAAATGTTCAGCATTTTAAAAAAATTGGGGTTCAAATACAGAGATAGAAGAACAATTGCTAACATGTACAGGAACCAAACAGCAACAGTAATAATAGAAGAACATAAGAAAGATTCCGTAATAAGAAAGGGAGTCTGACAAGGATGTTCCCTATCTCCGTTACTTTTTAATCTTTACATGGACTAGCAGTTAATGATGTTAAAAAACAATTTAGATCCCGAGTAACAGTACAAGGTGAAAAGATAAAGATGCTACGACTTGCTGATGATATAGTAATTCTACCCGAGAGTAAAAAGGATTTAAAAGAAACAATGAACGGCATAGATGAAGTCCTACGCAAGAACTATCGCATGAAAATAAACAAGAACAAAACAAAAGAAATGAAATGTAGTAGAAATAACAAAGATGGACAACTGAATGTGAAAATAGGAGGAGAAAAGACTATGGAGGTAGAAGAATTTTGTTATTTGGGAAGTAGAATTACTAAAGATGGACGAAGCAGGAGCGATATAAAATTCCGAATAGCACAAGCGAAACGAGCCTTCAGTAAGAAATATAATTTGTTTACATCAAAAATTAATTTAAATGTCAGGAAAAGATTTTTGAAAGTATACGTTTGGAGTGTCGCTTTATATGGAAGTGAAACTTGGACGATCGGAGTATCTGAGAAGAAAAGATTAGAAGCTTTTGAAATGTGGTGCTATAGGAGAATGTTAAAAATCAGATGGGTGGATAAAGTGACAAATGAAGAGGTATTGCGGCAAATAGATGAAGAAAGAAGCATTTGGAAAAATATAGTCAAAAGAAGAGACAGACTTATAGGCCACATACTAAGGCATCCTGGAATAGTCGCTTTAATATTGGAAGGACAGGTAGAAGGAAAAAATTGTATAGGCAGGCCACGTTTGGAATATGTAAAACAAATTGTTAGGGATGTAGGATGTAGAGGGTATACTGAAATGAAACGACTAGCACTAGATAGGGAATCTTGGAGAGCTGCATCAAACCAGTCAAATGACTGAAGACCAAAAAAAAAAAGTATATTTATATTGCCAGTTTTTTCGTAAATCTTCTATTGTGATTTCTAGTTCTTGCATATCTTGTTTAATTTCGGCTATCCAGGTCGGTGTTTTGGACATTTTCCAGTATTTCTTGACACCAGTTTCCTGACGAGCCTGTTCGGTTCTGTTCTTATTATGGGTCCAAAGAAGGAGATTCTCTTCTTTCTAAAGTAATCTAGAGCTGGTTCCATCTTTATGTACCTCTTGGTTTGCTATGAGTCTCCATTCTCCCCATCAGCAAGTCGTCTCTTAATTATGCATGTTCTTAGAATTCTTCTTTCTATTCTTTGCATCTCTGCTGAGTAGGAAATGTTGGATTTTAGTTTGAAGTGTTTCGTTCCATATGATATTATAGATCTGATTACAGTTTTGTAATGTTTGGTATTTATTGAGATGCATCTTTTATTATATGTTTTGGTGGTACTTTGTGCATAATTGAGCTTTTGTGATCATTCTTTCAAGTTTATTTTTTCTTTGAGGTCATGTGTGATATTTTCTCCTGTTTAACTAGCTCGACTTTATGTTCGTTTTTGATTACGTGGTTCAATACCATGGAATTTATGACCATTATCCTAGTCTTTTCATACGATATTCTTAGGACTATTTTTCTTACTAGTTCTTCCAATGAAGTTACTTGGATTCTACCTTCAACGATATTATCGGCTAGAAACGCTAGTTCATCTGCAAATCCTAGACAGCTTATTTTGATATGGTTTAAATATTTTATAGTAATCTAAAATACCTGGTATTTTAAAAGAAAAAAGCATGCTTGGGAAAACCTAGCAATAGTCATATTTTCGGGAAGACAGTAAGCACAGTTCATTTAACGAGAATTCTAACAATAAAAAGATTAATTACTAATCACAAGAAAAGTGACTGAAATTTAACAGGAAATAAACGTATTAAATTGAAAAGTTGGGAGAAAGATTTTCTAGAGTAAAACAAGAAAGATTCTGGAAATAAGAAGAAAATTCTGTATTTTTACACAAAGTCCCAGTAGCGTTGTTGCTGACATTAAAAAATATGAGGAACACAGCAATAATATTTCGACGGAGGGGACTGATCTGGTTGTAACAGAAATTTATACCGACAAGCCGAAGAAAGGCTGTAAAAGAATTCACATTCTGAAAATAATGAAACAAAAGATCTAACCATTTATTGTGAAATGTATAATAAGCTCTAAGCTTAGATGGTAAAACGACTACCTCACGATGATTTCAAATGACGATTTCAACGGTAACAAAATATCTTTAATGTATGACAACTTAGCCACGATTAGATAAGATCAGCCACGTGCTTTGACGTACAGATTTTAACAAACGCTTAACAGAACAAGTATAATCGAGAAACACAATTATGTTAAGATCATTTGACTGCAAACGTGTAAACAGTTCGTTCATCCTTAGAATTTCCCATAAGGCTCAGAATACAGCAAGAGTTCATACTTTAATTATAATTACAAAAACCTACTAGTATGTACCATTACTTCATGAGTTACATCAGAAAAAAAAATTAAGCAGTAAAACTAATGAAGAAAATTGTCAGCAAAGGGCCCAGATAAAATTGCGGTTACTTAAATTTTATTTTTCTTAATGAAATGAATAATTTACCTGGTTACTAATGAAATAAATATTTAAAATTAAATGAATTGATTTATAATATTTAAGAGTTTGAAATAACACACTAAAACTAAATGACGTTTATTTATAAATAAATGTAACAAGAGATAAATATAAAAATTAAAAAAAACACGACTGCCAAGTAAAAAAAAACATTACTCTTTAATATAGGATAATTATAGAGCGTGCGGGTGACAATCGGTTCAGCCGTTGAATTGCTACGGTGGAACAAACATACATACACAATAAATACTTTCTGGACAGTCATGTAAAAACACTAGTAAGACAACAACTTCACACATATGAGATACGAGGTTTCCGAATCGTTCAGAATGAACCGTTGAGATACGAGTTATTAAAAAACTATTCCTTCATCTGATAGATTTTCAAATTTTCTAAATTTATTTAAAAAATATATATATATATATATATATAAAACATATTTATGTAGCCTATGACACTCCCGGTAACGTAAGGATTCCAACGCGGGGTCATACATCTAAATCGGTTCAGCCGTTGAGCTGCTACGGTGGAACAAACATACATACACATATACATATGCCCTAAATACATTACACTCCTTTTTGGGCAGACGTGTGCTAGAAAAGAAAAAAGTCCTAACAAAAATTACAAGATCTATCTCTATAAAATCATATAACAGAACTATTTTTATGTAAGCATGAGAAAATATGCTGAAGAAAGAGGCTTATTATTCATTTGTTTATTTATTTATCAGCAATAACAGGCTAATGCCCAGTAACAGTTACTGTGTTAGATTATAAATCATATATTTAAGAATATGAAAAAGGACATGCCTACTGAACTCAAACCCAGAAGTTCAAGATGAAAGGCAGAGATGCTACTACTCCATTATGGTGTAAGTATACACAGGGTCCGGCATATAAATCTAACAAATTTTTTGTAATTGTATGTTGGCACCACTGAAAATGAGAAGGCGTAAGTGTTGTACATCGACAGGTCTATTCATACTATTTCAGTAGCCAGTATGTCGTGGTCGGGTGAACAACACGCGTTTGTGACTGAAGCTTATTTTAAAAATAATGGCTCGATTATTGTAACACAGCGTTTATTTCGCAGACATTTTAATTTAAATCGACACGCGTCTGTTCCTAGTAGGAATACGATATTGTTGTGGGTGAAGAATTTTAGGAACACATCGTCTACTTTAAAAATGAAACCAACAGGACGAAAACAGACTGTGAGAACGCCTGAAAACATTAACACTGTCAGGTTAGCTGTTACGCGGTCTCCACGACGTTCAGCAGCGAGACATGCTGCTGCGCTAGCCGTTTCTGATCGAAGTGCACGACGAATTCTTCATGCCGACCTGAAATTCCATCCGTATAAGATGATGTTAGTGCAGCAACTTAATGCAAATGATTGGGCGTCTCGCAAAGCAGCTTGCGAGGTCATCCTCGAAAATGCCCACCAGGATGCCATTATTCTTTTAAGTGACGAGGCGCATTTTCATCTGTCAGGATTTGTGAATAAACAAAATTACCGTTATTGGGCTTCGCATAATCCACGGCAAATTCTTGAAAAACCACTTCACAGTCAATATGTTACAGTGTGGTGTGCGGTTTCAAAGTTCGGCATAATTGGCCAGTATTTTTTTGAGGAGTTAAATCGCAGAGTAACAGTAACATCTCATCGATACGTAAACATGTTGAATGAATTTCTGCGACCGAAACTGAATGACTTTCAAGGACATGAAATTTGGGTTCAACAGGATGATGCAACCGCCCATACGGCGAGAATCGCAATGGATGTTCTGCGAGAAACCTTTCCTGGACGTTTGATTTCCCGATTTGGCGACATTCCTTGGCTAGCGCGTTCACATGATCTGGCTGTTTGTGATTTTTTTCTTTGGGGGTATCTCAAACATAAAGTCTTCATTAGTCGACTACAGTCAATTGCAGAACTCAAGGAGGCCATTCAACGAGAAATTGAAGCAGTTCCACAAGTGATGATTGAGAGAGCAATGTCAAATTTTAGAATGAGGTTAAGTGAGTGTACGAGGAGTAATGGAAAACATTTGGACGACATAATATTCAAATAAAAAAAACTATGTAAGTAATTCACTATAAATTGCAAAAATTGATCTTAATTTGATATATTAAATGTTTTAATAGTACGAAACACAGTTTAATTATTATCCCTCAAAAATCAGCAGGTTTATATGCATATATAATTATTTTATTAATACCTATTTAATTACATATAAAGAACTTTCCATCAATTTATTTAAAATGAAATATTTTCTTTTATAAAGTCACATAACACTGTTGAAAATCTTGAATCGTTTTATTAAAAAAATGAAGTTTTAAAAAAACTAATAAATAAGATTATTTAAAAATCTCAATTTTTATCATTTTTACTTCCTTGTATGAAGTAAAGGAAGTATTGTGATCGCGAAAAATTTCGGTTTTCAGATTTCAGCGGAAATATTCATTTTAACCATCCCTGAATCCAATTTGACTAGTTTCAGCTTGATGTCTGTACGTAGTATGTTTGTATGTATGTATGCATGGATGTATGTACGTAAGTACGTACGTATATATCTCACGTAACTCAAAAACGATTAGCCGTATGATGTTGAAATGTTAGATTTAGGACTGTTGTAACATCTAGTTGTGCACCTCCCCTTTTGATTGCAGTCGACTGAACCAAACGTGTCCAAAAAGCCAAAATCCAAAAAAATTTGGATCTTAGACGTTTCCATAACTACAATAATAAGCCCTCATTGAGAGCTTTTCAACGATATATGATAAGTGGTACTTAATTTTATTGGTTCTGGAGTTGTAGCCAAATAAAATTTTAATTAATGAAATATTTGGATCTTGTAAGGGAAAGGCACATCGGTTTGAATCAGACTTCATCTCCTTTTTTTCTTAACTTTTTTTTTTAATTTAAATATATTGATTTATTAATAATTATTAACCTCTGATTGAAAAAAAAACTTTTATGATACATAATTCAATAATAACAATAAAAAAAAAATCATATCAGAAGTTATTAATGAAATAAAATTTATGTACTTTTCATTTAAAAAAAAATGTGTATGTGTAATTTCATAAGCGTACAAAGAAGGCATGTCATGTCCACATAAGATTTTTCTTTAACATGTACAAATGAAAGAAATAAATATGTGTTTTAATGTCACTTCCTGTTATCCACAATCTAAATCATTATAATTGTCATCTAAGTAATGTTTTACTTTTGCATTGGTTTCATTTATTTCTATATCTTCACATATTTATTATTGTTACTTTATATACTAATATTGATTATTTTTATGTATTAATATAGAATTTAATAACCTGTATGTAAATAAATTAAGTAATATAAATATAACAGTTTTAGGGTACCTGACATAAGTCACAAACCACTCCTAAGAATAACAAACAACCTATATTAGGCTTGTTAAGGAAAATGAGAAATAAAGTGATTTCCTGTTCTTCTTTACCAAACTAAATATACCAGTTGCATATCAGTAGGCCAAACCAACTGAATTAAAAGTGATAATCTGTCCCTGCAACTGACATCTTCACTCTGTACATCAATGGGACTGTGTGTATAGTGATCATTATTACTCTCAGAGAAATAAATTCCTGACTAGTGCCTTTAAACTTCAGATGGGTGTTTTCCATGTGTAGAAGCCTTAAGGAAAACAGGTAGTATAAAATAACAAATTAGAGCACCATATTCTGTAATGAAGTAATAGGTTTTATATACACTGCTCCAACTACCAGAAAAAATATATGTGTATTTCTTATTGCGATTAATTGTGTTTTTTATAATTCTATTCTGGTAAAGGTTCTTCCACAGTTTCTCTTGTTCCATCATAATGCTTAGGCTGTTCATATTTTTACCTGTGGAGTAATTTACCTAACATGAGGTTATTTTCTAAATGCAACCTTTGTTTATTATCATAATCTAAAACTTCATTTAAGAGAATAGCAAGGATTTCTTCACATTCTTCCTCCATCACATTATTCTTATCAGATCCTTCGATTCAATTCCTAAACCGTATGTAAGTAAACGTGAATGAAATTGGTTAGAATGGTAAGAATGTGTTAATATCCATAACTAGACACCACAATCTGCATTAAAAGTATTTAAAATTGTACTATTTCAAAGTGAATGTTTAAAATGGATGTAAAGGGGTAATGTAAGTTATTAACATGATACTGTTTTTATAACGTGTTATACTGATAGGATCATAGTCCAGAGCTATGAAATTCTATAGTGCATTTATAAAATACACTATAGTGTCTTTCATAAACACACTATACAAGCCTAGAGAGAGTGGACCTTTTGTTGCCATAAATGTTACCCTGGAAATTAGTACTTCCTTTTTATATTATCGGGAAGAAGAAAACAAGGATAAGAAAAGGAGGAGAGGAAATAGAGAGAGAGAGAGTAGACTCTCCTGGAAGCAAGAGACATAAAATAGGAGCACAATCCTAAAAAGAATATAATGGTGAGTCCCTCTTGGGACTCATGATATTCCCCCCCATCAATTTTATCTCAAGATAATTAGGAAATAATCTACTATAGGCCTGTTGGGTCTCCCAAATGAAAAAGGGGTAGCACAGGATTATTAATAACGAATTAACCAGCTGCTAAAGCTGCAAGAACATGATTCCTTTCTAATTGACAACAGAATTTTATTACTTTTTATTATATACTTTTTAAATTTATTTATAAAATTAAATAATACAAATGATAAAAGATATTACGAAGTTTAAAATACATAACATTTTTATGCATGCATTGTTATCAACAAACATTTCATTACTTTTATATTTAATTCAAATATAGTTGGCAGATGATTAACTGTACCCACCAGGACCATTTTCAATCCAACACCATTTTCATTTTTATACCATATTAAAAGTAATTATGGTATAAAATTCAAACATTTATATTTGTTATGTTACTATGAAATTTGCGACTGCAGGAATACCTTCTGATCTTTAAAATAATTTAATTGGAAGCAAAATCATAAAAAAAGCAGGGCTAGATAAATGTTAAAAATAGTACACTATCAATCTAGTATTTCATACACAAAAAAATATTCAAAAAATTGTTTACTGGCAAAAGGAATTTATGGTAGTGGTTGTATTAGATGAAAAGTAGTTATATTTCAGAAAGAGAATGGTATAAGAGCACTATTCCACAAAATAATTATAAATATCAGATTAGGAAGAATGAAACAGCCTACATGGCATTTCGAGATATGGAGAAAGTATTTAATAATATACTAAGGAATAAAAAAAAAAATTATTTCAGCAAAATCAGACTTAAATATAGGAAAAAATAGTTATTTACAATTTATTAAAAATAAAGTGCCAGTTATAAGAATAAAAGATGAAAGAACAGGGAAAAACTAGTTTTTCCTTTTCAAATCACACTTAGAAGAAGCAATACAGAATCTGAAGGAATAATATGTGAGCAGAGTAACTACCCAAGGGAAAAAATAAAATTCTTAAAATAGATTGTATTATTGTTTTGACAATAACCAAAAATTAATTAGAAGAAATTAATTGCATAATGAAATGTAACAGAAAGAAGACAAACCCCCTGACTCGCACATACAATTTTTTTAAAATTATGAACTTTGAAAATACAATGCCTGAGTAAGATTTGAAACCAGAACCTCTGGATGTAAGGCAGAGATGTAACTATTATGTTAATGAAATTAGCAACATATTGAGAAATTAAATATTAAGAAAGAGGGAACACAACAAACCAAAAACTGAGGAATTTTGTTATTTTTTATGAAAAATTGTAAAGGATTGTTTTAAGTTTGATATCAAAAGCAGACTAATACATGAAAAGAGAGCTTTTATACAAAAAATATGTTACGCTTAACCACAAATAAATCTTAGAATTAAAACAGAATTCCTGAAAATATTGTGTGGAGTGTAGATCTTTGTGGTAGTAAAACAAAGACTATCAGAAAAAGAAAAAAAGACTATAGGCCAGGACTGGTGTTACAGGAAGATAATGAAGATTATCTTCCTGTAAGGGTTTATAAAATTTAAAATGAAGAAGAGATCTTAAAAGGATATGAGAGAATCTGTGGCAGAATCTGGTAAAGATGATTTTGAGTACCAAAAAATCCAGGTATAGTTAATATGAAAATTGAGGAATTATAACTATCAATCAAATAAACAAGAACATTTACTGGTATTTTGTTTTTTCATTTTATTTGACTAATAGTTATAATAATTCTCCTACTGTGATGCTTAATCATAAGTTATTCTTTAATTGAGTAATATAAAGAAGGTAAAAATTGCAGGGAGATACAGAGACTGGTATGGACAAAAAATAACTGATAATGTAGATTATATTATTTTTTCTACGTTGAGTACTGTTTACCTCTTAGCTTCAATTCTTTTATTATATGTTGATGTGTAACAGAACAACTCCATTGTCAAAACTTATAGTACTGGTACTTTTAAATTTCTGTTAGTCTTTATATAACGTTTAGTCAATGCCCTTTCCTTTATTTATAATGTCATGCCTTATCTAGCCTTTTTTATTTTTTATTAACAGTTATACTTAGCTTTGGATTTTATTTATCTATTTCCTGTTTTCAGTAAACTGAGGTTCTTGAAAAGGACATAGCTTGATAGTTGATCTCTACATTAATGATCATTTTATTGTTACTTTTTAATTTGAAGATTTCTAAATTTTCTAAAATGATCATTCTTCTTCCTTTAATAAAACTGTGAATTAATTTCATTGATTTTTCCATTTTTCAGCCAAATTTTAAATATATGTACTACAACCACAATATGTTTGTAGAAAATCTGATATGAATCAATCATTCTAAAAAATTGCATAGCCAATGACAAAAATATCAAATACTCAAACTTTAATAAAGCTAACTAAAGAGAGTGAGGAATGCAGTGGTTCTCAGTTACCTTCTTCACTGAGACAATTATGTTATAAATCAGGATGTCAACCTATGAAATGAAGTGATATTCTGTACAAATGACATCAGTTTATTTACACAGTTCTCAATAACAAAAATATTGGTTACATACAAGGGTAGACCATTACACGTTAACCCTTAGTCATTAACTTTGTATTTTTTTACAAACTACATTTTTTCCTGTTAATTTATTAAGAGTGCATGCCATAGCTTTGTGCTTTCAGGTATTTTTCAATAATTTAGCTGACATTTTGATTTATTTATTTCAAAAGTGCACTGAACTCTTTATAGAGTAAATTCATCCAACTTATACAGCATTTATACAGGTTACATGATAACACTTCTATATTATCACTTCACGTGATAACACATGAACACTTCTATATTATCTAAGTAATTTTAATTTATTATTTTTATTATAAAAATGATCGATTTTAATTTATTTCTAATATTAAGAATTGTAATCCAAAAAATACATCCATTAGGAGAGTTTTGAAGCAAGATGCCTCTGAATGTGATAAATTAAATCAGTTGAAAGAGAGTAATTACTAGCCAATGAAGAAAATGATAAGATTCTTGATGATGAAAAAGTAACGGAAGTTCCTACAAAATAAATACTTTAAGACTGTAAGCAACTTCACAACCTAGTAAGAAGATAAATATAAATTTCATACTGAAATGGTAGAAGGCAGAAAAAACTTAATGCAATGAAAGCTTAATTATTTTGTTTGAAAATACTGCTGATATTATCAAACAAAAATCATTTGAAAAAATTAAATATGTTTGTCAACAGGAAAAGTAGTTAAAAATAGTGAAGTACTAAATAACTAGTTGAATGTCTCAAAAAGATTTAATAATACTGTAATCATCACTTATTGTTGAAACATATGAATCCATTCATCATCCATTAGAGAGAATTAATTATAATAAAATACAGAATAAGTTACTACACCAACCTTCTATAAATAATCTCTATAGCTACTTGGTTTGTAAACTTTTGTTACAGACCAAGAAGACAGTACCTTCTGATAATTACAAACCTTCTAACACATTACATATTCAGTGTTCAAGATACATTTTAATTTAATTCTATTTTAATTATTATTTTGTATACTTGATGATATAACTCAGATTAAAAAAAAAAATCAATATTTTTAAAGTATTTCTTATAAATGCATTTAGGGTAGGAATATTTACGAATAAATTAATAAAGAAGATTTAAATTCTAGTAATTCCTAATTCAATCTAAAACAATGAACAAACTGTATACATAGTTGACAATAACAGATTAAATGTGAAGGTTAATGATATAAAGTAAAATCAATCTAATAAACGACCTATAATTTCTATTAAGCTAGTTAAGAGAAATATTATAGAAAGAGTTAAACATTATAAAACATTATAACAGTGTAATTTGGGGTGGAGGTGATTATTTACATGAATTGGAAATTAAACATTCCTGATTGTAAAGAATAAAATGACCAAGGTAACCTTATCTAAAAGTTATTTACTGCTCTATTACTCTAATAATGTTAAATAACAAACCATCTAGAAGACAGGAGGTTTGCTAGTTCCCTCATCAAAAAACAGGAGTAGTTGTTCTGGTATAATTGATGTCTGTATTAATTATGTACAAAAGAAACTTACATCATGGTTGGATATTAAAATCCATCCCTCAAAAAGTGTCCTTCAATGGCTTCTGACTAAATAAAAGTGGATATTAGGTCAAATTAAATAGTACAAATACCATTAATTTTCTTTCCTGTCAACGTGTCCTATACCTTGGATTCAATCAAATTTAAGGATCTTTTCATTATCTTGCCTTAGGAATAATTTAATCTTTTATTTAGGAATAATTTAATTAATATCTAAATAATTTATTATAAATAATAATTTAATAATTAATTAATCTAAATAATTTTAATCTTTACAACGAATATTCGACCCACTATAGATTAAGACCAAGATAAAATCCAATTCATACCTAAATTTGATTCAGTTATACTCTTACAAATAAATCCTAAGAAATTTCAGATGACAAAATAACATTTTTTTTGGAATTAATATATTTTTTAAATGAATCAAAGTTTCAATTTTTCCACCAAAGCAGTTCAACGACCGAACGAACCGATTTAGATGTATTACCCCGCGTTGGAATTCTTACGTTACGGGGAGTGTTATAGGCTATATAAACATGTATATATTTATGTTTAATTGTAAATACAAGTAAAAAAAAATTATATATACGATTATAAATCGATAATATTTTCAGTATCGATTTATTTGTATAGAAAATAGTTGTGTTTTAAGATCTGCTACGATATTGAATGAATGAATTACGTACGATAGTAAGATTTATTAATTTATTTTATAATTATTATTACTGTTATTTATTGTTTATAAACAATTAAGAAAAAAAATCATATGATTTTTTGACAGGTATTATGTTCGATCATGTAAGCATGTTCTTTTTAATGCTAAAAATTAATTCCTTTCTTTTATTAATGAAATTAATAAATAAATAAAAATACAAATATAAAATATAAATAAATAATCTAGCTTAAAAATTAAGTAAAATAATCTGTAAATTAATTGTCAACCGATGCTACTAGTGGAAGACAGCCATAAAGGAGCAGTGTGCAACCGTCCGGCGCACCACCATTGATCCGCTTTGTGGCGAAACTTATTGCTAATATAAATATTAACTAATAATACCATTATTTTATTTACATGACTGCCCAAAAGAAGTGTAATGTATTTCGGGTGTATGTATGTTTGTTCCACCGTATCAGCTCAACGGCTGAACCGATTTAGATGTATGACCCAGCGTTAGAATTCTTACGTTACCGGGAATTTATACATATATATATATATATATATATATATATATATATACATACAAAGTGTTTCTAAAGTGGTGGGCTGGGTATACTTTTTCGGATTCTACTTATAAAACTAAACAAAAAATATCCTTAGGAAAAATGGAAATTTCTCCTTCGTTCTCCCGCTGTCCGCCATTTTGTTATTTTTATATAAAAAGTTATATCTCTAGTTCGGATAGAGAAATCATATTTCTGTAAGCGTCTTTGTAATAAAATTTTAAAATTAAAAAAAAAATTAGTACTTAAATACCTTCGCAAATTACAAAATGGAGGCCATTTTTATTTTTCAATCCGTTATATCTCCATAAATATAAGGTTTATCAAAATGTATGTGATGGCTAAAATATTAAGCCTTTTATTTTGAACAAAATGATGTTTTATTTTTTTAAATCTTTATTTATTTATCTTTTATCTTTATTTATCTTATTTTTTAAGATTTATGGCAGAGTTATGGCAGAAAATTGATGTTGTAATTTTGTGTCTGTTTTCATGTTCTCCACTTTACGTTCAATTCGATTAAATATTAACTGTGTTTATTTATTGTTAATTCTAATATTGTACATTAGTATCAAATTTTCATACATATATACTTATTTACACTCCCAGTATCGTAACGATTCCAACGCGGGGTCATATATCTAAATCGGTTCAGTCGTTGAACTGCTTTGGAGGAATAAACATACATACATACAAACGTATTCATACATATATATATCCTAAAAACATTACACTCCTTTTTGGGCAGTCATGTAATAAAAAAAAAAAATGTATTATATTTAATGACCCACATATTAATAAAAGATCAAACAACAAAAACAAACGTTTTCGGGCCTATGTTTATATTAACTTTTTTCTTATTTTTAGCCTTTAGAATGAGTTGTCAAAGTATTGCCTTATCCTCCTGAATCATTCTGTATATGAAAATTTAAAAACAATATTTAAAACGAAAGGAGCAGAGCAAAAGAATCGAAGGGGGGGATGGTTGATTTCTCTCTCTCTCACTCTCTCTTTCTCTAACTATAAATTAATATACATAAATTTATGAGATAAAACAGATTAATTTAATTTTACTTAAAAATAAACTGGTGTTAACTTTAACAATTCTCAAGAAGCAAAAAACAAATTTCTCCATCCATCTAAATTAACTTATACATACAAAAATGATTGCGTGTCTTCATGCTTATGTGAGGTAATTATACTTTGTAATGACTGTTTAATTATAAAAATCCCGTGAGTTAGAGCAGGATGAAAGTTTATTAAATAAACTATTAAATTCATTACAGTTTTTTAGCGGTCAAATCAAGTTATATAAAATAAACAACATTGTTAAGTTTATAATCAATCCCGTTATAAGTTTGTTAAATAAAAAAAATGCTTTTTATTAGCTTAAGTTCATATAAGTTCAGTATAATAACTTTTTCAGTTATTATACTGAAAAAGTTCAGTATAATAACTTTTTTACCATATTATATAATAAATTTATATTTTATAAAAGTTTTAGAAGTAAATAATACTTAAAAATTAAAATTGAATTAAATCAAACTTTTAAATAAAGACGTTTTAACATATACTTCAATTTGATTATTGTATTTTCTCTAACGGTAGTTCCTATGTATTATTTAAACCGGGTGATGTTTAAGTATGAAGATAACTTTATATTGCATACCTGAGAGGTATTTGGAAGCAAAAAGAAATAGGGTTTTACATAGTTAAAAATCTGCATTATGGTGGGTTTTTAATATTTGTCCGCCATATTGAATCAAACTTAATTTTTTTAAATAGGAATGTGAACATATGACACACGATTTCGATTTAAAATTTTACAAGAAAAACAATGGTGAAACCCGTTTTTCTGTTAATGCCTTTGTTGTTGAGTTATAAGCATTCAAAGTTCCGATAACGGAAAAATCGTGTTAACAACAAAACGAGGTAAAACTCGCTGCACGAACAATTTTATTAATGCATTCAATATCGAAGTTCAAATATTGATAATATATACTATTGATATAATATTGATAATAATATTAATATTGATAATAATGTACAATAACTAATAATAAACAAGCAATACAACTAAAAATTAAACGGCTGTATCAACTGATATTTATTTTAAATACTACAATATTTATTTTAAAATTTTAAATAAATATTTTCGATTGTAGATTACTTATGAAATAAATTTTGAAAGCGTACCGTTCTACAGTAAATGTTCAAAATGCTTCCCCTCTATAGCTTGGCAACCTCAAGTAATATCCGTTTACAACATGGTGTATCATATCTGGTGATACATGAGCAGATTCGTCGATTATTCTTCTTTTGAATTCGTCAATGCCTGCAGGTTTTGTTTTGTAAACATTATGTTTCAGGCACCCACCCCCCCCCCCCACCAAAAGTATCAAGAGGAGATAGGTCTGAGGACCTGGCAGGTCATTCTATGGCTCCTCTACGACCTATCCAGCGATTTGGAAACTGTTCATTTAAAATTTGCCGGACCGTTAGATAATAATTAGTTGGTGCCCTACCTTGCTGAAAACATATGTTATTATTTAATTCTTGTCCAACATTTTCCCGGATATTCGGTAAAATCCTATCGGCTAACAAGTTGCAGTAAGCATCTCCTGTAATATAGTCATCTAAAATAAATAGCCCTACAATAGAATGACCAACGATTCCGGCCCAAACCTTCATTTTCTGAGAGTGTTGTGTATGAGCTTCCAACATGCATCTGGGATTATTATCGCTCAAATATTGATAGTTTTGCTTATTCACATCGCTACTATTTAACATAATAGTCGCTTCATCAGTAAATATTATTGAATTCGAAAAATTTTCGTCTATGTCTAATTTTTGCATTATAATATCATATTACTCAACTCAGCGGACAAAATAATCTTCTGAAAGTTCTTGAACCAGGTGTAGCTTAGAAGGGTGAAATTTATTTATTTTAAGAATTTTTTGAACTGAAAAATAACCGATGTCATGTTGGACCACAGTTTTCCGAATCGATGAATGAGGGTCTTAAACAAAGGTCTGCAATACATCTAATGACTGCATCAGTTGTGACAGTTCTTGATCTACCGATGTAAGGACGATTCTTTACAATACCGATTTCTTCAAATCGCTGTACTGTCTTGATCACAGTCCATTTACTTATTGGTTCTCTGTCTGGAAAACTATTATTAAATACTTGTAAAAGCCGAACTCTGTCACAATACCCGTATGTCATCAACAGAGTTATTCTTTCGGTTTTACATAAAGAAAGCATTAATTATTATTTGAAGATTTAATATTTAATAAAACTAAAAAATGAACGAGAATTCTAATAATAAAACCTTCACAAAAAAAAAATTAAACCACTAAGCCTGTAATTAATTTTTACTAGCACTATCAAATTTTACTATTTGATGAAGTCCAAATTGTACCCAGTGGCGTAGCGTAGGTTTCAGCCGCCCGGGGCGTAGCCCAAATTCGCCGTCCCCTTATTTAGGTATTTTAATCCAAAAGGCTCCAAAATTTACAGAAATCCTAAAGAACCTTTCAGCAAGAATAAATTTGTTACTGCGCGTTTTACAGGGTACAAATAAAGAAGTCACGATGTATGTATGTTTTATAATATAATAAACACATTTGTTACAAAAGTTCAAACACGTATGCCACTTATTGATATATACACTACATTTATGATACGCGTCGACAAGATTAAGTTATTATTAGATAAAGTTAATAACACAAAACCCACCGGGTTGATCTAGTGGTGAACGCGTCTTCCCAAGACGCTGATTTGAAAGTCGAGAGTTCCAGCGTTCAAGTCCTAGTAAAGGTAATTACTTTTATACGGATTTGAATACTAGATCGTGGATCTAGATACTAGATCCTAGATCGTAGAAATGCAGTGGCTTACCTTTTTTGATATCAGTATAATTTGTTAAAAACAGTTTTATTTATATTACAGAAAGTTTCGTTTTTTGAGTGGAAGAAATGATATCTGCGAGATTCTTACCGTACGGTTTGCAATTTCTTTGTCATTTTTTTCATATTACTGTATTTTGTTGGCTTATTCTTTTGTTATTCTTATGAATTACTGATTGTTATCTTATGGATTTATTATTAAAATTTATTGCCTTAGAACAAACAAATTGAATTTCACGGCCAATTTTTTTTGTTGATAGTCATATCATTCACTTCATATCATATTTTTGCTTTTTTAATAAAACTATTATGACTTTTACGAATCGAAAATCAGTGATGTAATATTGCACTTATTAGTTTTTAAGTGTAACCCTCGATTTTACCAATCGAATTTATATCTGTTCTATAAATTCCTTTTTTAATAAAATATAATCTCTTGTAAACTAATTTTTATTTATTTTTTTAAAGAAGTGTTGAGAATTAAAAAAAATTGTTTCATCTTCAGTACTTTTATTTACATAACAGCATTAACTGTTAAAACAAACCTGTAATTTTTTTTTGCTTAATAACAATTATAATTACAATCGGCTCTCCTGCGGAGCTATAAGTAAGTTGCCTGACAAAAGCACGTGATAAGAATGTCCTTAAGAAACCCCCAAAATAAGTAATACACAATAAATAATTGCAAGTAAACTTAAAGTTCAATATGAAATTTCAAGCTCAGTCATAAATCACAAACCAATAATTTCAGCACCATATAGTCCACAAAACAAAAGTTAATAAATAAAAAAGAAAAAGAAAGAGAAGTAACAAGAAATTAGATACGACACCACTAAACTTTAAGTACATTATCAAGTTTTTGTACGCTACCTAGTACTATCAAGTACTGCTATCTAGTGGTGCGATTCGTAAAGGTACATTAAAAAAATGAATAAAATGGCATAATCGGGTCCCGCGGTTCATCAAATGGGAAAAATGACGTTGTCTAACAAAGTTAGAGGTATTTTTTGAAAGTATTCTTTATTACTAATCTAATTGAACTGAAATATAATGTTTTCACGATTACTTTGTTCCATTTTCATTTTACTTTTAGGTTAGGTCATATTTAAAACGTAGTTCGTTGACTTCGTCGCCTCTTACCGACGAAGTTCTAACGAACTCCGTGATCAGTTGATATAGCCGTTTAATTTGTTGTGTTGTTAATTATTAGTTATTGTTTATTATTATCAATATTATAACACTGTTTAAAGTTCATTATTGTATGCATTATGAATGTAAAATGCAATAAAATTGTTCATACAGCGCGTTTTACCTCGCTTACCACGATCTTTTCCGTCACTGCAACTTTGAATTCTTTGATAACGAAGACATTAACAGAAAAACGGGTTTTCTTGTAAAATTTTAAATCGAAATCATATGTCATATGTCTACATTCCTGTTTAAAAAAATTAAGTGATTCAAAATGGCGGATCCAAGATGGCGGACAATCTACACCATAATATAGATTTTATTTAAATAGACCCCCCCCCCCCCAATTACTTTCTGCCTCTAAATTTCTCTCAGATATGTACTATAAAGCTCTTTTCCACTTAAATATCACTGTATATTCTCTAATTGGTAACTAATAATTAAACGAATACACCGTTTGTATTACTAAATAAAAATGACAATTTTTTTAAAACTAACTTGAAAAAAGCTAGTAAAGAGTTGCATAACTTTCTCGGCTTGGCCAGGCTACTGAGGGCTTCGCCTTACGAGGAAAATTAAGTGGAACATTAGAGTATTTAAGTAAATAATTATTAAAAATAAAAAAGACCGACTTGATCATACACATTTACTAAAAATAATTATGAAAACGAACAAAAAATGGTTAAACAAATTTTTTTTCTTTTCTTAGAGGCATTTTTCCAGGATACAGTAAGTTAATCAGCGACATAAAATTTAATATTACTTCTAAATTTTATGTTGTATTCGGGTGCCCATTAGTCTTAAAAAAGTGGAAGCCATTAAAGTCCCCATCTTATATAGCCTGTACAGGTACCCGACTTAAATTTCACATGCTGAATAACTTACACTGTATCCTAAAAAATGCCTATAACAAAAGAAACAAAAACTTGTTTAACTATTTTTAACAAACTTTAAAAAAGGAGGTTATATATTCAACCCGTATATATACATATTATTATTATTATTATGCTTTTACGGCCAACATGGGACCACTTAAGTCAATTTTAGTTGGATCTTTTCTGAGAAAAGTGTGTTATTTTACTCTTCCGAGCTACCCAGTATTTCTTCATCCGTTCAGATCTTGTTTTCTTTTCTTCATCCTTAAACGCCCTCTTCGTTATATTTTGTCGTTTGTCTGTCTTTTGTTTAAATATAATGCTTTTGTCTTTTAGCTATATATATATTTTTTGTTCGCACATAACGTTTTTCCTATTAATCCGAATGAAATAAATCTTGTAGCAATCGACGCAGCTGTTTTTCGCGGTGGTACCATCATGTTGAAAGCGTTTTTGGACACAAATCTACTTTAAAAAATCTGATGTAGACACCACCGTGACTTTCTTGTACGTCTATTAAATTACATATACACATTTTTAAGAAAAATGAAAAGTATATAAAATTTTATTTCATTAATAACTTCTGATATTTTTTTCATATTTTATATTTTTATTGAATTATTATTTATTGTAAAACTTTTTTACAATCAGATGTTAATTAATAAATATTTTTTTTTAAATTAAAAAAAAAAAAAATTAAAAAAAGAAGATGAAGTCGGATTTGAACCGAAGTACCTTCCTCTTGTTAAGATCCAAATATTTCATTAATTAAAATTTCATTTGGCTATAACTCTGGAACCAATGAAAATAAGTACCACTTGTGATATATCATTGAAAAGCTCTCAATGGGCATTAATACAGTTAAGAAAAATTCAAAATTCAACGTATTTTGGATTTTAGGTCTTTTTTTACAATTTTGGTTCAGTCGATTGCAATCAAAAAGGGAGATGCACTACCAGATGTTACAACAGTCTTAAATCCAAATTTTCAACGGCTAGTCGTTTTTGAGTTATGCGAGATACATACGTACAAACACCGAAACTAGTCAAAATGGATTCAGAGATGGTCAAAATGGACATTTCCATTGAAATCTGAAAACCGAAATTTTTCGCGATTACAATATTTTCTAGTACGAAGTACCCGGAAGTAAAAAATTATCTACTCTTTGACTAAAATTTTGAGATACGAGAATCATAAGCCCACATATCCTCTACCTGCATCTCTTCTCTGCTTTTGTCAAAAGACCCCGTCGTTAAATATCTCCCTATATCGTGGTGCTTCGTTAGATACTTCTGATCGAATTTTGCATTTAATTTACATTTCCAGACTGATAAAATGATAGTTATTCAACAATTAAGTGTTCCTGATTCCTGGTCTAAGAGCAAAAAACCGATTGAGAAGCATATTGATTTTTCAGGTGATTTCATTTTTTGGGGGGATCATTTCTGATAAAGGAACATTTTATTTACAAATTATGATATAACAAAAAGAGATGAAAATAAAACATGGATTTTTACGAATAATTTTCACCCTAAGATAACCACTTTCGGCCAAACTATAAGAAAAATGTTATATAACAAGGTTACAAACAAATACAAAATACACTTTGCCAAATAATCAGCAGAGTTAATGAGTAAACAGTTATTTTAAAAGTTATCAAATAAATTATGAATTTTCGAAACTCCGAAGAACATTATGAAACGCCCTGTATATTTGATATTTAACCGAAGGACTGACAGAACTGTTTGTAAAATTACAAGAAAATTTTTTTTCAAATTTTATGAGCTTTAATATTTTAAGAGAAAAATAGTTTAAGTCCATTTTTCCTGATTTTTGTTTTATTGTTTAATGATATTTGTAAAGGCAATCCGCATCATTCTATATAATGTATCACGAAGTTCTACCGAGACTTTCATAACCTATTCTATTCGTTAAAATAATTGAAATAGTTTAGATAAACTTATGTCCTAAAATACTTCGCTCGGATTTCAGTTACCCTGGATAAATGAGGTCGAAATGAAACTTTAAGGACGTTAATTATGGGAAACAATTAGTGATTTCTTATGGGTTTTGATCTAAAGAATTGAATAAAATAGTTCCCAAAACCATATATGCAATAGTTTTTGAGAAATCTGGGGTGAAAACCAATAAATTGGGGTAAAAAACCTGTATTTTTTATATTTGACGTATAATAATTAAAATATTAATTATACTAAATAATTAATGATAATTATTATTATAACTGTTTATTAATTATAATTAACTAATTGCAAATGGAAATTTTCTGTCGATGTTTAACAGACTGGGTTGGATTTATGTTAAGTTAAATAAAGTTTAGAAAACAAACCATAGTAAAATTGAAAAAGATAATAACCGTTTAGTGTAAAGGTTAAATGATTTAATGATGCAGCATCATAAATGAACGTTCTTTAATGCATGGAAAGAATTATAAACAAGTTTATCATAAATAGCAAGAAGCTCCTTACTACTGCATAGAAAAGGCATAAATTATAAAAATAAAAAAAAACAGTGGGATTCTTCCTTTTAAACGCCTGCATTTTTACTTTGCCCTTCAAAAGAGAAAGTATTATTTTTTATAACACTTTTGATAGTATATTATGCAACCTCAGCAGTTACAATCTAAAACATGTTTAAACTAATTTTATTATACTATAGTGTGTATGTGTGTATGTATGTATGTGTGTGTATGTATGTATGTGTGTGTGTGTGTGTGTGTGTATGTATGTGTGCGCGCACGCGCACACACCAGTAAAAACGAAAAACTAAAGAAATTCATTGTGTAAAAATATAATAAATAGTACAAAAATTAAAAAAAACAAGAGATAAATATTAAAACTTTAAAAAAAAGTTTGGTTCCATCGTGATTTTGTATCATACTAGCAAATACCCCGTTTGAATTTTGAAAATCGGACTATTGTTTGCAGATGTATTATAAGATTCCATTGCACCTCCCAAAACAGCGCCCCAGGGGCACCCCGTTTGTCACCAATTGATGATGATTGGTCTAGCCTTGTACGAGATGCTCGCATCACCTCACTACTCTAGCCTCACACGTAGTCCCTATTATTATTAAACAGAAATTCTTTTAAATTTATTTAATATTATTTTATTTTATTTAACTTCAAATTTATTTTCTATTATTTTTGTAACATTATTCATTCGGTTGATTCAAATCATTCGTTCAAACCCAACTCACAGTGATAAGAGAGGTTCACGGTTACAGTTCATTAATTCAATTCATTAAAGTTTGTTCTTCAACTGACAAATCTCCACTACTACGCATATTTGCTATATATACATACAGAGTGTCCCATATAAAACGCAACCCAACCTTATATTGGTAGGTATTGAAATAATAAAAAAGCATGTGTAAATGTAAATGTAATTTTTCCACTCCATGGTCCGATTTTGTCCATTAACAAACTCGACCGAGATTTTGGATCGTTATATTTTATGTGATTGGCGCAAAATTACGGCAGTTATCGTATCCACAAGAAAGTAAATTATATATAATTGTATATATAAACTTTTGAACTGACGATGGTTTTGGGGTCAGAGGGGATGTTAAACGCGAAGATATATCGAAATTTTCCGGAAGTCGAATCATGGTACCCATTACAATAGGTAGCTTTTGTTATGAAATCTACTTATCACTGAACATTAATTGTTAAAATTAAATGTGACAACATTCTTTTAATCAACAATTTGCACATATTAATAAAAAAATAATTGAAATTGTAGTAGGTAGTTGATACATAATAGCAAAGTTTAAAAACAAAAAACTCAATATAGCTACGTTTTAAAGCATTTTTGTGTGACAAACAATTTAATAAGTATCATAAACTAGGCTATACTTTTATGCAAATCATTTATTTAACAAAATAAAATTATTACAACAAAACAGTATTAATTTTATTTATAACACAGCAGTAGTCAATGCCCAGTAACAATTATTAATTGATGATAGATTCTGTGGGGAATGGAAAAAGTAAATTTAATCGAAACATAACCCAAAGTAGAAAAGAATTACACTAAATCTAATAACAATTAACCTGAAAAATGAACAGACATAGCCTATCTCAAACCAAAACATTTTCTTTGAATAAGTGGCACAAAAATGTTTCTAAGATAAGTTGCTATTGTTGACTAAGATGTAAAAATCGAACTCTTCTAACCTAATGTACGAAATAAGAATCACTAATTTTAATTATAAGTTTTACACAATTACACATGAATAACATATTCTATAATACTTACCTAATTAGTTTATGATCTGTCTATGTTATTACACCATGATTTTGAACATGGCTACATTATCTACGTATTATAAACTGAACACAAAATTCATTTAAACTACACGTGCTGTTCGCTACGTAATGTCTGGATACTACTGTTTTCGTAATTTGTTGACAGAGGTCGTGTTGCCCAGTAATAAAATTTTGTTTTTAATTACTCAGCTGGCGACTAACGAGACACGGAACTATTGTATTACGTGACATCTCACTAGCTATACGAAAACCCAACGAGGTTTCTGTTATATTTTTCTTACTGTAAACATGTCCATCATTTACTAATAGATTCTTTTTTTGTGATTTGTTTCCTTTTTTTAATTTTGTGATAAATATTTATTTCATTTGTAAGTCAATTTATCTCTAGTATATGTAAAATAATTTTTTGTTGAACATTTATCTGGAATAACCTCTTATAAACCTTTCGTTTCCTTTAAGAGCTACAATACCGATTCTCATCATTAATTTAGCTTTATTATAATTCAAATAACGTATTTGTTAAATATATTTTTGGGGGGAGGGCTGCAAACCCCATGTATAATTTTATATTTTCACTTATTTCCTGATTGAAGTTATATTTAAAACACTAAGTAAAATTATTTCCCAACAAAAACAGGAGTATTAATATGTTGTTTAATACTATCTATTCCAGTCTTTCTTATAACCATTAAGACTTGTGAAGCACCTTAGACAACAATAGATGTGCTTTCTATAAGAATAATGATGTTAATTATGTTGTCAATTCACTTGGTGAACAAAGTGAAAGTTTTTCTTTTAGCAATGAATATATTAATTTCAGGGAATTTATCTTGCTGACTTGCAGAAATATATTGATTCAGTGAAGAAGCAAACATGAAACTAATTCACTCTACACCTTCTCATTAATCCTGGCATAGTGGGCTTATTATTTCTTAAAAATGATCATGCCAGTGATTTAGGTCAGGTCACCTATAACTGTTATTGCATGTAGCACACTATTCTGAAATTTTTGCATTAGTAAAGCTAGGTAATTCAGCCCTATAAATGAAATTCAAAAAGCTCTAACACAACAATCAAAATGATTAATGAATCTCAAGAGTGATAGTAACATTATTATAAAGAAATGGTTTTAATGTGAATGTTTTGTTTATTTTTAAGAACAATAACTGTAATGGTTGTGACAAAACAAACATAACCAAAGGTTATGTTATATTCACTTCACTCTGTTTACCACATGGAATGATTGGATAGCAAACATCATTACTCTCTGAGAAAGTAATTCTGCAGCTTTGGTGCATTACATTTTAAAGTGTTACAGCAATAAGAAAGACTGGAGCACGCTGTATAAAGCAACAAATGACAATTCCACTTTCACTTGTGAATAAATGTATTATGGTATACACATGATATTATGTAAATACAAAGGTAAATGATTGTTAAGAACACTTCACACTAGATGAGCAGACATGAAGTTAACCTTGATAATGTTAACTGGATCATGGAAAGTATAAACATTTTTCATTTGTTTACTGTGGACTGGTTTTTACAGATATATTTTGTGGGAACATTTTAATAATAATTTACTTTTTTTTTAGATGTGAAAAGTTCATAATGATAATCTGTTAGATCTTCTGCAAGTTTTAATTTATTATGAAACAGAAAAGAAATAACCTTTTTTTTAAATAATTATGACAGATAAGAGCAATAGATTTTATTTTTCATTCTTGTTAAGAAAGGAGTAAGTAATATACTGAGCTGTAAGCCTATAAAATAAACTGTGATATTTGAACAGTTTTATTTATTATCTCAAGTTATCATTACTGTATTATTTCTGTTTGTTTGTCATGAAACTGTATTTCAGAACTACAATAGTTACAGTTCTGTGACAAACTACTATGTTTTAAGTTTATTATAGAATCATGAAATGAGTAAATCTTATATCTTTTCCTATAGGCTGTAATGATATTTTTATTTCAAAACAAATCATAATCCTATCTATAAATTATACCCAATACATGTTTGCTAATGAGTTGTTTGAAGCTTAATAAAAGACTTGCTTCATAATAAAATAATCTACAAACAATAAGTCTCTTTGGAAAGACAACTTGTAAAACTACTACAAATGCTGTAATCAAAAGTATCTCATTTGTTAGTTCGGAGAGGTATATGCCACTACATCTTGTATTATTTGTACTTGAGATCATTTTTTTGTGATGGGTTCTCCATGTATTAACTGATATTATAATGCTGTGTTTACTGGTACATTTTCTCAATGCTGGAGAAACCTAAAACCCATATTTTTAATAAGGATGGACGATTTCAGAACTAATGCTTTGGGTCAGTAATATACTGTATCTCAACTTAACATAAAAAAGTCACATCTTTAATCATAACTTTAATATCAATGATCCAATTTTTATTTTATTTGAACCAAATTATTTGTCATTCAAAGGGCCTTCCAATGAGGTGTCACAACATCGTCTCATTTAAAAAAAATAAGTTTTCAACCCTTGAAAATTTAAAAAAACATTTAAGGGTGAAATTTTGTGTTGGTAATTTAAAAAATATTTTTCACAGTCTTAATCCACAGATTATGATTATTTCAAATGGTTTAAGAAGTAATATCATAATTTTACAGTTAGTTTTGTTGGACTGAAATTTAAAAACGTACTATCCCAAATGAAACTGTAGGTTTTTCACACCTTCTGAGGGAACAGATGGGTGGATTTTAATTTTCTTTTCACCAAGAATCATTACTTTTTTCAGGTTATCAATTAATGTAATTAAATATTACCATTGCCATTTAAGATTTTTGAGTTGAGGTATGTGTAGAAGAGAAGGATTCCACCCCTTTGAAAATAATTTTACAAAGGTTCCCACCGAGAATGGTATACATGTCAACAAACAGAAATACGACAGGACTGATAGCTGTTGAATAATAACTGTGGTACCTTTTCAAATAATCACAGTATTAAAAAAATAATAGAATTAAATTTATATTTAATAAAATAAAATAAAATAAATTTCTGTTTAATAATAATGGGCTTCCCATGGGGAATGCATATGAGACAAAGAGTCAAGGTGACCAATCATCATCATTGTCAATGGGGTGCTATTTTGGGAGTTGAAGTGGGATATTGTTATTATATCTCTGCAAACAATTATGATTACTGATTTTCAAAATTCAAACGGGGTATTTGTTAGTAGGTTGAAGGCCAACTTTTGCATGCATCAAGTACACTCTCAATCTAACAGATCATGGTTATTACACAACTGCCCAAAAAGAAGTATAATGTAATTAGGGTGTATGTATGTTTGTTTGTTCCACTATAGCAGCTTAATGGCTGAACCAATTTAGATGTATGACCCTGCGTTGGAATCCTTACGTTACCTTGAGTGTCACTGGCTATATATATGTTTAAATACATTAAAACAATTTGAAAAAAAATATATATATACAAATAGTACATATAAAATTATCACTTGCATGCTCATAATTATTTTGTAATAATAGTTATCCTACATTAAACAGTAATGGTTTTTTTTTTGGCAGTAATATTTTTTTAATTTTTTAGTATTTACTTGTTGTTACAGAATACTTAAAAACCCTTAATTAAGGCCAACTATATTTTATAAGTTTTTAAGTATTCTTTATTTTTTTACAAAATAAAAAAACAATAATCTTATTTATAAATCTTTACTTAAAATACGGATTGGCAAACAAAAAGCTCTACCAGTATAAATAACCACTCACAATAATCCTAAAGCTGAAAAACAAGTCTTCTTGGAGATTACTGAGGCTGAGATGCATCAAACTATCTGTTGTCTAGATAATGCTCCTGGCTTTGATGGGATAGTGGAGCTTCTTCAGGAGTAGATATGGGAGTTGCCACAATTTTTAATAAATTTTGAAGAAGGGGAATTGTGAAATTATTGTTTAAAGGTGGTAACAAGGATCCCACTGTCTGTTCATCATACAGGCCCTTGATGTTACTGTCAATTCTTGGAAAAGGTTCTGAACCTTCGCATAAATGAGAGGTTGACCTTGTGCGGTTTACTAATGCATAATTAGTATGGGTTTCATCCCAGAAAGGGTACTGAGGACGCCATACTTTGGTGTGATTTGTCTGGTAACCTCCAGTTAGGAGGAATATGTCCTGGGGTGTTTACTAACCTATGGTGGCCTTCTCCTATATACCAATTACAGAAGAGAGATTTTACTGTACGTTGCAGATTATGGAAAGTTACTTCAGTCATCAGGAAGTGCTGCTCTGCGAGGGCAGCCATGATGGGGGGAAGACACTGTCCAAGGATTGTCCACAGGGCAGCGTGTTGGGTCCCTTATTGTGGGTGGTGTTGTTTAATTCATTTCTGCGGTTAAGGTTGCCCAGCAGTTCTGCTTGCAATTGCATCATGGCTTATGCTGACGATGGGCTCCTGCTGGTCAAAGGAGGTTTGCGGAGGGGAGTTGAAAGTCCGAGCCATTCAAGCATGCAAGATGCTCAAGATATGGGGTCATCAACATAAGATGATGTTTAGCCTGGAGAAGACTACAATGATGCTCCTCAAAGGCCGTTTGGCTGTGAGTCTGCATATCAATGTCACACCAATATATTAGATATGTTCAGGTTCAAAAGTACCTCGGTGTGTTTCTTGATGAGAAATTGTAGTTTAAGAAGCACCTTAAAGAGTCTTAATTTTAAGACTATGAGTATCTTGTATAAGGGTGTCTGGAATGCAATTATGCTATTATGTGGCGCTTGTTTTGGCAGATAGGCTAAAATTTAAAAGCTTTTTTCTGTTTATCTTCCGAAACCACCATAAGGTATTACTTTAGAGGATGATATGTATGGATGTAAATGAAGTGTAGTCTTGTCAGTCTCAGATTGACCATTACTGAGAAGTGTGGTTAATTGAAACCCAACCACCAGAAAACCAGTATCTACAATCTAGTATTCAAATCCTAGTTAAAGCAACTTCCTTTACTACGATTTGAACCTTAGAACACTTGACTTTGAAATCAGCTGATTTGCAATAATTAGTTAACCACTAGACCAGCTCAGTGAACTAAAATTTAAAAGCTATTGGGATATTTTGTTACAGGTACAACACCTTTTATTGCTAATGGTAATGGGTGGTTATCTTACAATTTCAGGAGAGGCTATCTTTGTGATCGCAGGTGTAAAACCAATAGACTTTATTGCATCTGAGAGGCAACAGTGTTATGTTGCTAAGAAATCTGGTGAATTGACTTTAGAGAAATAAAGAAGATAGAACAACAACATGGTGCCCTGTGGTAGGCCAGATGGGATGAGACAGTGTGGGCGTTATACGCATGATCTTCTCCCTATGTTGACATCTCAGGAATAGTCGACCCAAGACTCTACAAGATTTATACTTCATTTACATTCATCCTCTGAAATACCTTACGGAGGTTCCAGAGGCTAAACAGAAAAAGAAAGATAGGTTACATCATCACATCAGATTAAAAGAAGATAGCCAAATACATGGTTGGTTATTGTCAAAAATAAGTTGCACGAGGTAAACATACTATAAGATAGATTATTAAACCAGAATGGTTACAAATGTTTATCTCTGCTTGTGCATACTTTCTAAGATTAGCCCATATCATCTGATGGCCTGGTCATATGTCCAATGCTTAATTAACATGCACATTTGTCATACTTTTTTTAACTGTGTGATTTAACTAAGAATATAACTAGCTTTAAGAATAGGTGTTCTGGATAATTATGTGACTAGAGAAGACACACTGTTTAAATTTTCCAAATCTGCTAGTCTAAATTTAAGTTTAATCTTTTTCGTTCACGCGATAACCCTTAAAACTCCAAGTTGATTACTTTTTGTTTATACATAATTGGTTATTTACTTTGAATATATCAACTTTTAATTAATATTTTCTTGTTACTATTTTTTTTTAAATCAATCTTCAATGGAATCAATTTTTGTTTTCACTAAAGAGGAATTCTTTTCAATCCCTTAGCATATTTTATTTTTCCCTTTGTATACTGCTGCTTGCAATTTTTTCAAAATAAATAAATTTTTAGTAGATCTACATTGATGGTGATAACAAACTTTCTGACAGTTTGCCAATTAGGAAAAAAATTGGCTCCTGGAAATTTTACTCTTACTTTAAATATTTAAAAAAAAAAAAATACTTTCCAAGATACTCCAGTTATTGTGTGACCATTAGTAAGAGGTACAATTTATCACTTCATCCAGGCATTCTGGTATATTAAACATCAACTATAAAACTATGAATAGGTAAACTACTATAATAACTGAGAAAAAAAATAACAAATATAAATTACTTTTATTCAAGGTAATAACATATTAACATTTATATAAATCTGCTGATTAGTTATATATTAAAATAATAACAAAATGTATAAAGATATTATTTACATTAAAAAAGGAAAAATACAGTTACAACAGATTTAATATTAATTTTATAAAAATAATAATAATTAACAGTATGATATAATTATTTCTGAAAATTGATTAACATGATAAATCTTGTTAAGATTTTTTTAAACATTAAATCAGATGCAGAGATCTAAATGACACTGTAGATGTACATTAAAACCACAAATCCTAATAAATAAAAAACTGGATAGAGGTTCCCATGTATTGGAACTGGTAAAAACTATCGCCACCAAATGAATGGCTAGAACTAAATAAAATTAAATGGCGCATGCACAGAGGTAAGAGTAAGGATAAAACCACATTTTAATCCGATACAATAGAAGTGTCCTGATTTTGTATTTTGAACACTGATCTCTATATAACTATATATCTGATCTCTAGATAAATTTTCTACAACTGTCCATAAATATCTGCTTGTTGCGAAAATTACTGTTCTTTAGGTTATCTGACAAGTAAAATAAACATCCCTCCCATCACAATTATAGTTGTGCAAGCATACAATGGTCATTTGCAGCGCTGGTGTATGCTTCAATATTGAACACTTAATTGTATTTTACGCAAAAGGATAATCTATGCCGTTATATAGAGATCAGTGTTAAAAACATTTATTTTAAATAAAATTTTATATTAAGAGTTAGTATCACAGCATTTATATGATTTAAAAGTTATATTAAATACAACAATTTTTTTACACTTATTAATTAATGTAAATTAAATGTTTAAATTTTAAAATCTGAAGATAGTGGACTTATTGTTCTACAGCAGTGTAATATTATTAAAGTTGAAAAAGCAGAAAATTGGATTTTTAAAAAAAATAATAATAATGCAATACTTTGTTCTTTATATCATATTACACATAATGTTTTACAGAGAAAAGTATGTTACCTTTCCTAACCAATAAATTGGGCATGGGTCATTCAATATCTAGTTTCATGTAATTTAACAAGAATAAACAAGACTCCTGTAGCATCATACTACGCTTTCAAAAATCAGTTTAGTGACAATGGTATGATAACTACAAGACCAGCTAGGTTGGCAAGTTTATGATTAATTAAAATGAATCTTGGCTTACATCCAGTTAAGGTAGGGTTATTTTTAATTAGATTTCAATCCAGATAATATTTACTAGGATTTTCTGATCATTAGGAGTTCAATAAACAACAGTCTCAATACTAATCAGCCTGATATTCAAAATAAAAAAAGGAAATTGAGAAATAATCTAAATATTCTTCAAGGATATAAAAAACTCAAATGTGACAAATACAAAACAATGTTTCAAAAGATCTATCTATCTATCTAGTTACCTATTCTCAGAAAAAATTATATTTTTGATAACAATAACAAATTAAAAATAAACTTCTGATACGTTAATAGCAGCAAACAATGCAGCATAATGGTGCAGAGATAAGAATATTTTCAACAATCTGAAAAAACTTATAGAAAAATCTTTTTACAGTACATCAGTTAAAAAAAATAAAATAAAAATATTATAATATACAGTACTATTATTTGCTGAATTTGATACAATTTTAGGTATAATTTTATTACTTAGTGGATTACAAAACTAAAATTTATTACAAAGACTTTTTTTTTAATATAATTTTTACTTGTTTCTAGAGAATATGAGGTCATACATAATCAAGAAATATGCGATTGGTTTTATTTTATGTATCTCTTTTTTAACAAACTCCATTATTATGTACAGTAATTAATTTTATGTGTACATAACTTTAATTTTTTGATTTTGTAAATTATCAGCTCCTTGAATACTAGATCGCAGATACTGATGTTCTTTAGTGGTTGGGTTACAATTAACCACACATCTCAGGAATAGTTGACCTAAGACTACAAGACTATACTTCATTTACATTCATACATATCATCCTCTGAAGGAATATCTTATGGTGGATCTGAGGCTAAATTGAAAAAAATAAAGAGAGAGCTCATAAGGCAGTCAAAAGATCATGTGAACAATCTGCTATGATCTTTAACATATTTTATTTTGCACATTTATATTTTAATGACTAAGGACAGACACATTAATATAATTTATTACACGACTATTATTAGTTTAAACTAAATTCTACCTATGTAAAATAAAAAGATTGTGAAAAAATTTGCAGTGATACTTCCCTTACTTGATACTTACTTTTTTGCTTTGAACTCATTGTAATTGAGTTCTTTAACAATTTTTAGGGTTTTCTGAGTGGATGGAAAAGTTTAATGGAATACACATGAGTTGTAATGAAAGAAATGTTTTTAAATGTGTCGTCTTTTTTTCTGAGCTTTGCCTGACAAAACAATGTGTTTGAAAGAGGAAAAATGTACAGGGAGGAAGATATTAAAAAAAAAGACTGACTGTTATTTGGCTGTGAATATGTCAGGTGAATTTGAAAAGCAATTAATAATTGGCAAAGCCATGTTTTAAGGGTATGAACATAAATTCTCAGAAACTGCATAGTATTCAAATATAACATTTTGGATGACTAGAAACATAATGATGGAATGATTAAGTATTGATCATAGAATGGGAAAGCAAAATAGGAAAGTTATACTATTCTTGGATAATGCAAAATCCCACCCTAACGCTAGCTCAGAAAATGTAAAATTGACATTTCTTTCCCCAAATACTACTGCAGTATGTCAGCCATGTTCAGTGGATCGATCACTCAGAGCTTTAAAATTCAGTTAAAAAATGTTATTATGATACTTATCAAAACCTGGATTTACCATCACGAGTAAGGAAGCAACCAAAAAGGTTAGAAAATTAAAGCAATATTTCTAACACAAATGATTACCAGAAGGTGTTATTTTAATATCATTAGTGCAATCACTTATTGAAAAAAAATGTGTGCCAGAACTTAGTTTGAACTAAAATAGACAGCAATTTTAAACCATCTACATATAAATAAATTGTACAAATCCGTATTTTGATTTTCATATAATTTTTTTGTAAAAGTGTTTTGATCAATATTTATGTACTTACATTATTTTTTAATTCATTTTAGTATAGTACAGTAATTTACTTAATTCTCTTATTTTGTTGGTCAATTACAGTAGTATATTCAAATATAAATGTAGAGATCAATGTTTTATTTTAAGAAAAACAATTAAAAAAAATATGAACTTTTACAAGTCATTTTAATAAGAAACTAATGTTTTTTTTTAGTTTTAATTTACATAAAATAAATACACACACACGCAATAATATTGTTCTATTCAGTGTTTTTTTTCTGTACAATAACAATATAATATTGTATTCATATTTTTGTGAATAGAGTTGTCTCTAAATAATGGACCAATTGTTGTTACTGAGCTGTGTCCAATATTGGGAAGTATTAAAATTTCTAATTAATTCTCTACATAAAAATAAGATTAATTTAGAACCATTATATTAATTATTACTACCATAGAAAATTAACTTAAAAAGTTAATTTTTAAGCAGTTTATTTTTAGAAATCACAAATTTTAATAAATAAAAACCAAAAACAAGAGATAAAACATTACAATCATATTTTTATCCTTTGAAACCTGTTGAATTTTTAACCAATTTAGTAGTGATAATAATATTTATTTACTTCAGTATATCAATATGGCACCAACAAAGTATAATTTTCCTGAACTTCTCAAAATAAACATGTTTTATGTAATCGCTGTATAATTTAATATATTCGTACAATAGAATCATTGCTAGTTACATATTTAGAAACTATAATTAGCGTTTGTTCACAGCTGATAACAATAAATTTAAAATAATTACATCACATTTAATTAAATCAATGAAATAAAAAATCTAAAATCAAAAACATTACTATATATTATTTTTTCTTAACATTATATAACATAATTACTGAAATATACTATTTATTGAGAAAGAACCACTTATAATTATTCTACACCACTGTGGTGTATTTCTTACATGACAAAAACAGCATTTCTTAATAAGCCTTTGGAATCATTTACACACTTTTTAAATACAAACATCCGTGGTGAAAATAGACAATTTTTTTTCTAAAATACTAAGAATGATTTTACGTTGAATAGAAACAAAAACTAAGTAATTAAAAAAAATTCAAAGATAAAAAGCATAGATTTTAAAATAATTATTTCTTAATAGGATTTTTTTTTAAAAATAGTAATACCTAATTTTTTTCTTTTTTGAAATGAGAGTAATTCCAGCATAAATTTCATGTTTAGTGATAAACTAATTCAAAATCTTTTGTGAGAAGAAAGTATTTTGCTTTAAGTAATTCCAATTATAAATCATTTAATTACCGAAATTAATAAACTTTATTTTAATATTAATTTACTCGTTTTCTTTAGCTAAACTTACAATAAATTTACTTTCATTTGTTGCACATGGAACTAACAAACAGGTTTTTTAAGTACCTTCCTTTGCAAGTTAATTGCTCCCTCCTACTTTCTTTCTTGATACATATTAAAGGAATTTGGTTAGTTCAAATATCTATAAAACTGAGAAGGAAGTAATCAAAGGGCTTCCTAAACCCTAAAGCTTGGCCTCCTACTCTGTCTATTAAAACACAAACAAAAAACAAAACAAAATATGTTTTAATTTAAAAAATATATATATTTTGTTTACACTTAGTACACAAATTATGGATGAACACATTTTTTTAATCGTCAAGCGATATAAAGTTTTTAACCTGATTTCAAGATAAACAGAGACAATGATGGTACACTACAAATAAATAAACATGTATAAGCAAGCAAATGCACAATAAAAAAATCAATTTACACTTCTTTATTCAAAGAACTATTATCAGAAAAACTTCTACACATTTATTAATTAAAAACATAATTTAAGTCATGGATTCAATACAATATAAGATTTCTGTAGTATAGTTTAAATAAATCATAATTAAAATAACAATAATGTTTAAAAACTCTACAATCTTATTTTAAAAAAGAAAACATTGTTTCTTCTTTATTACTTTTTCATTCTATTAAAATTTATAATTTCATTTTATCCCAAAAATACTCTAAATTAAAAGAAATATTCATGAACAACTACTTATAAATAGTTATTTTTCTATAAACCACAGGAACAGTATTATGTGTCATGACACAGCATTAACATAACAATAGTTATTAAAAAAAAAAAAAATCTGTAATAACTTTTTGGCAATATTTTCTCAAAATATTTTTTGGATATCAGTGTTAATTATTTACAAATCAATCAGTTATCTAAATGTACTGAAACCAAGCATCAATTTATAATTGGATACAATAAGTTTGAGCCTTTTCATACTACACCTATCCTATTAATTAGCTGTGGAAAAGAAGGAAGAATAGTTGAAGGAATAATTATATTTATTATTGTCTGCAGTTTTTGCCTTTTTATTTACATTTAACATAGCCTGATGGAAGACATTATTAGGAAGTGATAATTGATTTTTTTATATTTGTCCACAAGATTAAAATGTTTTGTTTTTTACAGCATTGTTCTCTTACAGCAATAACCATGACGATGTAAACTGGGATATCATTACTAATGTTAACAGACAATGCTTTTTTAATGATTGCTTTTTATGTTACATGAAGTGAAGTTTTTGCAATTTTGTGATAATACTCTTTAAACACACTGTTTGTGTCCAAGTGACAACGGCAGATAAGAGGTGGCATATTAGTTTCTCCTACTATAAAACTGCTCGTACACTGACATTTATCATATGTATCAAAAAGCCAAGAGCAAACTGTTTGATAGCTCCATTAATTTTCCTGTAATTGCCATTTTTCTGAAGACAATGCTTTAAATGTTAACTTTTTGGTTTGAAAACAAGGCTATTAGATCTTTGTTTTTAGTGACTGGTATCAGCTGATCTTTTTTGTTTTAGAAAAATGTTACAAACTGAATTGGTTAATGAATTTGTTATTGTTTATGGTATTATTATCTCTTAATCTTTTTTATATTATATTTTTTTTGGACGAACTCTTTTTGTCGTTGACTAGTAACGGCCTTTCTTTAATATTATTTTTAATGATTAAATTGCATTTACATAATCTAAATTAGATTGTAATCTTGAATTGTTTATTAATACTGTTTGTTTGAATGTAGAATTGTGTGGTGTCAATAAAATGTATACAACTTTGGATCGCCAGTTGAATGATGATGTATTTTATTATTTTTTCCTTCGTAATCGGTACCCAATCCCAGACCCTCAGAACTTCTTAAAACAGCGTGCAAAATAGTAAAAGAATTTTTCAAGAAAAAATATACAAATTTTTATTAGTTTTTGAATTTGAAGTTAACCTTAAATGTTCATACCTAATGCCAGACAAGAGATTAATCATTTTTGACAAGTTGTTCACTTAAATATATAAGAAAGATGACATCTTGAATTGGACTGTAGATGGTTCGTAATTTAAATAATTTGACAAAATTGATTTGCAGATTTGGAAAACTGACAAAAACATTTTGAATTAATCAGCAACATCATTAATAAAGATTTTTTGGTCAATATAAACAAGGCTACTTCATTAATACAAATCATTCTTAACCCAATCCTATCAATATAAAAAAATAGTGAATTAAATATAATTTTATCTAAACAAAGGCCATTTCCTAACAATAACAACACTTATGTATGTAAGAAAAATTAATCAGTCACATAAAATTAAAAAATCTAGATAGCGACTAAAACAAAAAAAATTATAATCTATCATATATTTTAAAGAACCACAAACCTTATAGAACATACAAATAAATCTACTATATCTCAGAGTACATATGAAACAGTTATAGTACTAAAAAATAAGACATGAAAATTAAGTACACTGTTAACAAAGAGTTAATCATTAAGTGAATTTAACCACTCACCCAGATATATTACAACTGTTCTGGAATAATCATCAAATTCTAGATTCAATCTAAGGTAGATTTGTTTTATGGGTCTGAAGAAAATGGTAACTCTCTCAGCATGATCCCTCCATAGCTTGAACACTATTTTCCTTTTATTTATTCTTCCCAGCTAGATAAAATGAATTTAAAAAAACCACTGTCACAGTTTGTGGAGCACACTGAAAATTATTCTGTCCTACCCAGTATTTCACAAAATCTAAATACTGGCCAAGGTATGTGTAGATTGCCTTTAATGTATGCCTTTATACCAGTATGCCTAGCAGGTATGCCTTTATACCTCATCTAATTTGTGGAATACGATACAATATAAAATGCAGCAAACTTTAACCAGAAAAGGTCAGCATCCGATCTGTTGTATGGTTTATAGAAGCTGATTTTATTTCTTTATTTTACAATCAATAGTTTTACTTACATCATAAAAAAAAGATGTAGTTTACAAATTCAAACTTTTTCTACATTTTTATGTACAAGAAGAAATAGCCTTGCTGCCAAATACTAGTACCTTGTTTTTCATACATTTGTTGTCATTTTTTAATATAATTTAAATTTTATTAAGTAAATAAATGATTTTATAACTATTAGGTGTTTTATCAATCTTCCATTTTTCCATTTCAATTTCCATTTGTTTTTTGTGTACTAAAAAAATATTTGTCTATGATTGACTATTTCATAAAATTGAAATGAACAAAGTTATTTTTGTATGAAAATATGAATAAGCATTTGTCAACAGATGTTCTATATCATACACCTCCCTCCAAATGGATAAATTTTACACAATTTATGAAAAAAAAAAAAAATGCATAACAGGGTTCTTGAAACTAGAATCTAGTGGAGAATATATCTGTTCAAGAAGAAACTTCCTCAAAAATAACTGCTTCTAAATATCTACTAAACTTCTTTATGTTGTATAGATTGAACGAGTTTTATAAAAATCCAAATATTTTAATGCTAACAGCATCTTGACCCTGTTTCCTGGCCACCATCCTATCATCTTTTTTTTTGTTAAGGGGAGATGGAAAGGGATTTTATAGATAAAAATCGATTAAGTTATTACCACCTGAAAAACACAAGCAGCAGATGTTTTCACTAATGGTAGAGGCACAAAAAAAAATATTGCATAATTTAAAAAAAAGTAATTATTTGAAAGTTTTTTAACATTCACCTAAAAAACAACCATCTAAATTTTATAATTAAAAATGTACTAGTACCTAAATATACATTAAGCTCACATCCTAGCTGGTGATTCATAGATGTAGCAAGCTAAAGGTATATTATATGAAGGAATGCGGTGTAGCTGCCTACAGTTCCTGAAACAAGAAAGCTGCACTAGATATCTAGAGACTTCTGGAATATTAAATAAATCCAGATACCTTCAGGCAACTGATTAACTTTATCTACTTCAGACCATGGAAGTCCTAACCTGTAGAGCTACCTATGTTTCTTATGGTAAAGTGATAGTTGTAGATGTACATCCTTGTTTCAATAGAACAGGAATTATTAATTATGAATCAGCTGGTTATAATACAGAACAGAGTAAACTACAGAATTAAAATTTAACAAATACTACAAAATCCTGATTCATCAGGACCTTCCACAAGGAAATAAGACATAATTAGTCAGTCAATTATCCTAAATCCAGATATATGTATTCCACAGACTTCAGAATTACTACATAACTGACTCCTTCGACTGAAACAATGTGAAGTTTTTAAGAAAATCATAAAGTACAATAAATCGCCATAAGATGGAAGTTCAGAACTTGGAAGACTAACAAACTGTGAGACAAAATAGTCAGTAAATCAGAGAATAAAAAACAGCAAAGTGCATGTTAGAGATTCAAAGCACAAAATAATACGGTGATATCAAATACACACCATGATTTATTTTATTAACTTAGCGTAAAAATTAACATTACTGTGTCCCCCTCTTTCAAATTATTGAAGCAATAGTACATTTCCCAGTTACCAATAACTACTCATTTTCTTTTCCTTACGTTTTCAAGGGATAATGAAATAATCGTAGTAAATGAAATCACATTATTGCTATCCACTTCAATTTGAAGAAACACTTCATAGAAATATACAAATTTAATGGCAATTAAATATAAGATAATAGAAAAATATTTTAACACAGTTTTAAAATTTGGGCAGGTTACAATTATAATATTAATTTTTCTAAAATATACTTCTCTACAATTTCAACAATTATTAACATACAAAAAGTGTGTTTTTATTTATGCAAGATCTAATTTAAAAATTTATTTTTGAAATCAAGATAGGCATATAAAATATTTATCTATATTAAAAGTAGCTATGTTTACACTAGTTATCTAGTGTTAGTTTTTAGCAGTTGTGTTATTGTTACAAGCACTATAATATCAATTTATACAATAAACACTGAAATATATTACTAAAAATAAATTTCAAGCTGTAATCAGCTCTTAATGATGAAAAATAATTCTGCTACAGAAATTTAAATGAAATTAAGTTACATTAGTGAAATGCTTTTGTAAGTTAGATAATGATCATTTTTTTCAAGAATGATGAAAAAAGACTACTATTAAAATTCAATCAGATTGCTTGGGATTACCTAGTACGAACTGACACTGGATCATCATGCTTTTCAAACTTAATTACAAAATTATCATCAACATGGACATATATTGCAAAATTCAATAAATCTTACAAAAAAAGTAACAAACAAAAAACTTGCGATGTAGAAATGTAGTTGTACAGAAGTTTCTGACCATCCTTTCTAACAATCCCCAACATTAGCTCTTCAACTGTTTTTGATTCTGTTGTTGTACCTAAAATTCTTATAAACCCACCTATGAAGTTAACATTTTTATTAGATATACTTTTACATTTTCCTTCTCTTAGTATCATTATGAAATGAAGAGCACAGAGGAAAAAGGATAAGGGTTCATTTTATGGTTATTACAAAATCTCAATTCCTTCATATATACTTTGGAATGTAGAATTAATTCATTCTTGTTCTTAAAAATACAAAGAAAAATAACTGAAAGATGTCATTGCCGAGGTACTGAAGATGACCTTTGGTAAAGCCCATAAGGGCTATGTACAAAGGGGGTAGCATGGCAACCGAAACAGTCACATGGAGCGTGTCTTCCCCTATGGGGTCAAGATATACAATGATATTTATTTTATGTTTTATTTCATTAGTGTTATGTTATTTATTGTTATCTTCTGTCTGTTATATGTTAAACTCAATTAACCTATTCTGGGCAGGTAGTTTCAGTTCTTTCACTTGTTAGTTTTCAGTCTCGTTTAAGACTTGAGATGTGTTTTGTTCATTAGAATTCTTCGTAGTACACTGATGTGAATGTTGTTTGTGGCATTCACATATGTGCCAACCTAGCTGAGGTTAAGACTGGAAGATATCATAACCAAGGTATTGAAGATGACCTCTGGTAAAACCAATAAGGGCTAGGTACGGAGGGGGTGGCATGGCGACTGCAAGTATCACATGGAGGGGGTCTTTCCCTATGGGGTCAAGATGTATCAAAATATTAACAATTTTAAAATGGGTGTAAAGGAGAAGAAAGATGAAAGTACCAACAATTATGAGGGTAAAAAGGATGAAGGTCCAACATATTTGTGTTGTTAAGTAGGCTATATATACTGTGTATGCCTTATTAAATCTAAGTGAATGTTTTTGGTATTTGTCTTGTTCAAATCCGACACAAGCACGACATTTTTTATATGCTACAAATCTCCATCTTCATGTTCCCATGCACAAGCTTCTTTGAAGAATTAATTCATCAGTCAAAAAAAAAAATTAAAATTTTGTTTACTCCAAACAAAAGTAAGTTGACATTTATCCTTTCCCCCCTGTACTAATTAAATCTTAGAAGTTTTACCTTATTTATAGTTTCTACAATACTGATTTTTTCACCACTATATAATTTATAAGAAATAGAAGCTACAGAAACACATAAACAAAATGTTAAAGCAAACTTAACATTTAACCAATACAAGTTAAAATGATCAATTTTTATAAAACAGGTTACATTAATTTACAACAAAAACAATTTCTTAAAGAATAAATAAAATACATAAAAAATGTCAAGTCTCACTGCAACCAAGTTACAAATGGTGGCAATTAGCCCCATCCCTCTAGACAACAGGACAGATGAGAAAATACCATGCAGGGGTCTGCAGAGAGGTCTTAATAGTGTAATAAAGTCTTAACAGGTTGACCACTATGTGACATGAATTGATGTCTCGCTTGCTCTTGCATGAACGTTGTGAAACATAATTCTCTGTCTCAGGTGAACAATGTTTCTATCTAAGACATATTTCTACGTCTCATTTTAAAGGACAATTTTGTCTGTATCTTAAACATTTAACATATTTTAAATTATAACTCATTCACTTTTACAATAATTTTACTTTATATAGTTGGCAGCTTATTTTCCTTGTTTTCTTGTCATTCTAGCCTAAGTTATTCATGTGATATATATTGCTTTTTTCTTTTTTTGTTGGCGATTTGTGCGAGTTTTGTCAGTGCTTTATTAGTTTACATTATAATATGGTAAAACTCTTCTTTTTCATTTATTTTAACTATGTTTTTAATTATTATTTCTGTATGAAAGAACTATTAGAAATGTGAATTTATCAACGTGGCAAAGGTTTTGATATGTTATGTTTTTATGTTTTTTTTTGGCTGGCTTCTTTTGATTTTTTTATTGAAGTACAGTAAGCGTTCTTGTAACATTTTGATAATTATTTTCATCTATAAATATTAATAGGCCTATCGTTTCCATAATTAAATAATTTTATTACAAAATGGATGAGCACAAAAACTTGAAGAAATTCTGGATATTTCTAACTCACAGTTAAGTGAACAAGAGAGTATTTTTGAAGGAGGTATTGCCTACGATTCCTCATATCAATTTGGAAATATTTAATTACTCAGTCAGCAATTCTGAAGATGATATATCTGGAAGTATTGGTAATAATTTTGTTTCACAAGAACTGGGTGATGGCATTATAGTTGTCAATAATGAAGGGCATAATAAGGTTGTTGATTTAAATGAGGATTGTAACAGTAGCTGCTAACAATGAGTATTTTGCAATGAGGATGAAGTTGATTTGAATGAACAGAATGTAGGGGTAGTTTGAGATGTTGAAGTTGTGCAATTGATGATATTCTGCTGAGTGAAAGATTGCAAAATTTAAGTCAAACATGGGGCTCGTTAAAAATAAAAATGATCTAATAAATATTACATACAATGAAAGAAATTACAAGCTAGGTATTAATCCTTATGTTATTCAAACAATGGTTGACTGTTCTAAATTTGATTTCTGGAACCTTTTTGTAACTGAAGAAATTTTTCAAAAATTGGTTACCAAGACCAATTGGTGTGCTCAACAGCAAAAGAATATTACAGGGTAATATAAAACCTAATGCTAGAATAAATAAATGTACATTTTAGGGAAATGTTGAAGTTCCTTGATATTATAATTTATATGGCTTTGAATCAGGTACCATCATCATTTGAATTACGATCAGGTAATTCCTTAATTGACTTAAGTGACCAAATGGGTTCTTATCATAGTCCTCTTAGAAGAACCATAAAATGGTACCGAAAAGTAGCGTTTGATTTATTGATATGCACAACTGTTACTACTAATGCTTTAAGCATTTATTGCTGTCACTGGCAAAAAAACTAAAATTACTGCCTTCAAAGAGGAACTAGTTCATGTCCTCTTTGATGAAACTCTAGATAAAGATGTTAAACAGTTATATGTAATAATTAAAACAGAGAAATCATCACGCTACAAGCAATGTTATGAGAAAAAAGTAAATTTTTTTTGAACGGGCTGCCGCTCAGTAAAGCATAAAAAAGTTAAAACAATGTGTAAACCGAAATTATTATTTTTTCCAATAAATAATTTTTTTGCAATATTTAATATATATATATTTTACACAAATGTAAAACCATGACTAATATTTTATATTTTCGAAGTATTCTTTGCAATTAAACTGAAGTTTAGTTTTTCAAATGTAATTGAAGTGAATTTTTACTTTTAACTGAAGTGAATATAATTTATGTGTAACAAATTTGGATTTTTAAACTGAAAGAGTGATGAAAATGTCTGAAAACTAATTCTGATATGATCACCACAATATTGGTAAGTAAATTCAGTTTACTATTTCTATTATTGTATATTGATTTCTTGTTAAAATTTGTCAAGATCTCTTCAGTGAGTCATACTGTCTATGTCTCAGGGTATAAGCCCACCTATGGTTGCTATGAGACATGATTTTGTGTCTCAACTTTTTTCTTCATTTTAAATTAAAAAACAAAGTTAAAGTTATTTTACGTATATTCCACTTCATTTGTATGTTAAATTCAGCTAAAATAGGTAAAGAAATATTGTAGCGTTTCTAGTTAGTTTAAGTGAAATGTGAATTTTGTCATCAATTGACAAAACTACTGGAGTTTTAAACATATATTATTTTAATTAGCTTCTAAAACCTATTTTTAAACAATTTATTTAGTTATTTTAACAAATCCCTTAATTTACAGTAATTACATTAAATTAATTAAGTTGCCTTCTTTTAAAAAAAAAAAAAAATCCTGTGCAGTCTTTTTTGCATAGCATATAAGTAAAAAAAGGGCAAATATTACAACTATAAATGTCATCAATATAAAATTTATTTTATATGAAATCACTTTAGTGACACCAAAATTAAAAAAAACAAATTACTTATGGAAGTACATAATTTTCACTGGTACTATATTCTAAGAGTTCATTTTTTTAATATGCTTAGCCTGTATATTCCACCAAAATTAACACTTTTATATTAAAGATGATTTTTTCAATCAAAATTTATATGAACAATCAAATGCTATTAAACATGACTAAATATAAAATTAAGCAGAATTTTTTATTTGCTTTCCACAATAATTTGCTACTTGATTTACACGTCTAGCTTCCCAAAGGACGTTTCTATATATTACTACACAACCAATGTGTCAAAACTAAAAAATCAACATTACAAAACCATCTACAAGTGCTTTTCTTTGTAAAAGCCAATTTTGTACTTATAATACAACCATTTCCATGAATGCTATACTTCTACAAGCCAGTCTATTTCAATCAAAAGAGTACTTCAACTACCATGAGAAACCTAATTTTCTAAATTCATACTGCAGAATATTAAAACATGTTATTAGTTAAATAAAATACATTATTAGTTTGAACACCACATTCATTATTAAGGTACACTACTATTAATATTTAATTAAAATAATACAATTTATTATTTATAGACTATTTACATGGCATTTTCAATGCCTGGTCCTCCAAATATACATCTACTAGTTTTATGACTACATAAACAACCTGAAGTATCTACAAAATTTCCAAAACACTTGTAAATTATTTTTTTATTAGTATAAAAACACAAACTTCCATCAATAAATACTAAAAAAAAATATCAAGAAACTTAGATATAAATGAACACATAAACAAACATTTACACAAGCATATGTAAACACACACACACACACATAAGTAAAAATAAATTTTAGATAACAATGATAATGACAGTTTTACCGATAAATATTTGTTCGATAAAAGAGAATTCCTTAATAAATGACTGCCAGTCTCATTAAAATTGTTACACAGAAAGAAATAAGTACAAACATTTTAATATTATTCAATCTTTTTAACTTCAGAAGTTAATTTACTGGATGATGAGCCATCTACACATTTCTTTTTACCTTTAAACAATGTAAGTCCAATTATATACATAACAACAGTTAATAAATTTGGTAAAAAGTAAATAGAACTCCAATAACGGAAACATAAATCAACTCGTAGTAAATTAAATGCCATTGACCAATATGAAAAATATAGCATTTTCCACCAGTAACGAACAAAAATCCAAAATTTATCAAGCTGAAAAATGAAAACAAAAGATTAATGAATAATATAATTAGACATTTATACAGTTAAGTAGCATGAATAATATAATTATTTAACTAATTAAAAACAGATATTTATGATAAGTAAGTGTAAAGCAAAGTACTAATCAGACATAAATAAAATACACATAATTATTATTATACAGTAAAATAGACTGTTTATTTTATGAGGCTTAAGAAGCCTGGCTTTACCTAGTAGAGAACACTAGTGAAAAGCTGTTTGGCTTTTTGTGCAACGACCAAATAGGAAATAGAGTTCTCGGACAATTACACGAGCACAGAGTTTATACCCTATTAAAGCAACTAGACGTACAAGCATGACATCCCAGATGGAACCAGGGTAATGGCTAACCCAATTTGCATAACACTCATTCATGGAAGACGGCATCATCACACAGGACTATTTTTGATTGACATAATATATAGTCTTACGTAGGTCTCAAAAATAATTATATTAAAAGGGGCATAAAGAAAGTAAAGTTTTTTGTGAGTAGCACAAAGTATATCAGTTTTTTAATATAAAAGCTCACCTTTTAGAAATTTTTAGGTAGATAAAGGAAGTGTATGGCGATATGATTATAAAATTAAGAAATAATGCACCATATTTAACGAAGAAATATAGAATATTCAAAACATTTTCTGGACTGGTCAAAAGGTTTTCAAGAAGTAATGGGAGTAGGTTAATAGTCTCTGCATTAATCATTTAGACCCAAAATAATTGCATCTTTCATTCTGTTACAAATACACATGAATGAATTAAAAATATATTCTAAGTAAAAATGAATTAGAAGGTAAAAATCAGCTTGTGGCAGTATCTTGGAGAAGATTGGCGAGAATATATTTGTAAAAAGTATAATTTGTTTTTAGCATTATCAGTTCTTACAATTTTCTAGCTAATGGTATTTTTTCCTGCCCCTAAAGCTCATAAGAACAATGTTAAAATTTCATGACTGTAATGATATCATTTTCTGTACTCAACACAAGCTTGTTTGAGACTATTTTTGACAACTTTTAATAACCGTGTTGGATATTTATTTAATATAAAAAAAAATGAAGAACTGAAATTATAAAGCCTTAAATTATACTTCTGCATGGATATCAGTTATTTAATGATTGACAAATGGCAGCAGGAATATGTTAGATATATGTACGATTTGGCAAGGTGTGTTATAAGTATAATAATCACGCTTGATATTTTTGTTTTCAACTTCAAATTACTTTAAATTGTAACACAATTGCGAATATAAAACTAACAGTAATGTATGAGGTCACTCAAGTATAAACTGGAATTTTGCTGCTATGACTGAAGAAGAGGAGTAAATGTGGTGGGGTGCTGTAGGTAGTTAGGTGGATAAGTGTGGAGGGGAGCAAATGGACAGCCATGCCTGTAGGTCAAATTCCCACACCAGTAGCAGTCTGAGTGGAGGTACCATCGTCTGTTGCGCAATGAATCATAAACCAATTTCTTGCCTACTACGTTGTTAAATCCTCCAAAATTATGACAACTCCAAACACAGTTCAGAGATGATATCCTGACAAAACTAAAGTATTTGACGGGACCAAAAATTTCTGAAGTGGCCACAATGCAGTGGAGAATGAAAATCACAAATGTCATCTGCAGACCAGCGTAAATGATGACAACATTCAAGGTATTCATTCATAATCTTGTGGAAGGTGACCACTGCATAATCGTTGCTGAAATTACGAAAATGGCATAAGTGTACAGAGTGTGCATACAGTGTTGTCAGGCACTCTTGGTTGCAACAAAGTGTTGGCAAGGTGGGTTCCATATCTTCTCACTGAAACACAGAGAAATGTCTGGAAAGACATCTGTCACTGGCCAAGAAATGCTTATCAGCTGGAATAGTTCTGGCAACTGTGTTTTAGGACTCAAAAGGGTGTGTTACTGATTAATTTCCTGCACAAATGAAGAATGGTAAATATGGCATACTACTGCCGGTTGTTGGATAACCTTAGGGCTGCTTAATTAACAAACTATGATGGCAACCAATTCGCAACATCCTGCTCCACAACGCATGGCCATGTACAGCAACTCAGATTATCGATAAACTCTCCAAAATGCATTGGATACCTCTTGAACATCCACTGTAAGTCCAGACTTGTCACCATGTGATTTCCACATTTGGTATGCTGAAAGAAGCATTAGGAGGGAAGAGATTCGAAGATGATGCTGTAGTCGAACATTATGCGTGTAATTGGTTGTTGAGGCAGTCATCATACTTTTTTGATGACAGGATCAAGAAGCTACCTATCCGGTGGAGAAAATGTATTTCCTTTTGAAGGAAATTAAAAATAAGATAATATAATTTCTATACAAAATAACTTGATAGATAAATCATATGAAAGTATATGTTTGGAGTGTTGCTTTATATGGAAGTGAAACTTGGACAATCAGAGTATCTGAGAAGAAAAGATTAGAAGCTTTTGAAATGTGGTGCTATAGGAGAATGTTGAAAATCAGATGGGTGGATAACGTGACAAATGAAGAGGTATTGCGACAAATAGATGAAGAAAGAAGCATTTGGAAAAATATAGTTAAAAGAAGAGACAGACTTATAGGCCACATACTAAGGCATCCTGGAATAGTCGCTTTAATATTGGAAGGACAGGTAGAAGGAAAAAATTGTGTAGGCAGGCCACGTTTGGAATATGTAAAACAAATTGTTAGGGATGTAGGATGTAGAGGGTATACTCAAATGAAACGACTAGCACTAGATAGGGAATCTTGGAGAGCTGCATCAAACCAGTCAAATGACTGAAGACAAAAAAAAAAGAAAAGATAAATCATAGCAAACTGCTTTATGTATCACAATTTTAATAATAATCATGCTACACCTAAACAAAAGAAATATAATGGAATAAAATATAGTAAAAATGACATGTGGTTAGAGGAAGTGGAATCTTGATAACTACATTGGAAGGGTCAATAAAAGAAGAAAGGAAGCAAGAGAGAAGGGCAAGTCAATAGTTGAAGAAGATTGGAAACTACAAGAAGAAGGCTTGGGATAAGGATGGATGGCGTCAACAGTGGTGTGGGGGACGTGCCGCAAGGCAAAAAACTAGATGATGATGACAAATAGTTTTATTGTTCCAACAACCTTAGAACAACAGGTCAGCTATAATTAAAAACAATATCATTTTCACAGTTCAGCGACTTCTTTATTTTTGAACACGGAAAAGAAAATAGAGTTTAATTAGTATTGGAAAATCATAGCAACTGAATAATGCCAAAAGAAAGTTGGGAAAGTATATAATGGTAAAATTAAATTTTTTTGTTTATGAATCATCAATATGTAAATTAATTTAATTTTTTTATGTTTCACACTAATAATCTTTTCCTACTAATAACATTTTCTTTTAATTTTTATGAAACATTATAACAGACTTTATATTCTATATATCCATGGCCAGATAGTTAGGTAAGAGTAATAATTAAAAAGCAAAGTAGATAGAGGTTAAACCTTAAGGAACAAAAAATATTACATCTTAAGTATACATGAAAGAGAAAATTTGCAGAAGTTAAAAAACTAATATACAATAAAAAAAAAAAATACATACTATAGCAGGAAAGGTGACATCTCTGAATCTTTTATTCCACATATCTTCAGCAGGTAAATATACAGGCACAGAACATAAACACAAATAATAGCCAGCATACACACCATGCCAGACGCTAGATACAGCAAATGTTAGAGGCATCCTGAAAAAAAGAACAAGAGTTAAATCATTTTAAAACATTAGCTCAAAACACCAAAATCTATGAAATGTAAACTATTAAATATCCCAGAAATTTATTAACATTTTCTTTCATTTAAATTAATGAAATGCTATAAAATTGACCTATTTTCATGAACTAGGCTGGTTTTTGGTCTTTAATTAAGTATACAAAAAAAAGAATTCTAAATATATGGAAAGAGCTCACAGATTACTTTTCTGAAGAAAAAAACTGCACCTACCCTAGATCAATTTTTTAATTCCATACTTCTATTATTCACTTTTATTGGATATTTTAATATACAAATAAACAAAACTAAAATAATAGTAATACTCTACAGTTATTCATAATATTCCACTAATATTAAAAAAATTAAAAGTGAAAAATAGTTCTGTTTGGTGTGAAATGAACTAAACAAGTTCATTTCACACCACCCTCTTCTGTAGGAAGAGGAAATTATATTGTTTCTAAGCAGTGAAAAACTATTGATATTTTTTTTAAGTGAATGAATTGTTAGCCTATTTAAATATAGAATTGTTGGCGCAATTCTGTAGGACCTCAGGATTAATTAAAAACAACATGATGCTCTTCATATATATCCATAATATAAAATGTGTCGTTTCAAGTTCTGCTAAAGTATTGACTCAAAAATGTTAGTAATATAAACTATTCAGAAAACTGAAATTGATACAAACATTAAAAAAATAATATTTTTTTAAGAAAATGAATAAAAATTGTAATACCAACCTGTAAGCCTTAATGGGGAATCTTTTATATACATTTACGGCTAACCAATGTTGTATGGTCATATTCCATGCTTTCAATGAAGTTCTAATTGTTGGTTTAAAATCAGAATTCCATGGATCAATGTTATGAATAGCTTCAAAATTATATTTTTCTTTCTTAGCTAAATCAGGATCGGCAACACTAAACAAAAAAAGAGAAGTTAAATAAATTGATTAAAATAAGTAAATTAATTATTAATGAACAATGCATATATTTTTTTTTTTTACTTTCACGATAACAAATGAAGATATCAACTTGATTATTATTGGTGTATATAATCTTCAAGTGAATATCTAAAAACCAATTTCTAGATTTTTCTACATTCGATCTTGAAAGAGGTGTATACAGATATAACAATTTTGAATAATGATGCAAATTTTCCTCATTTTGACTATTACTAAACAAGGTATCATTAGATTTGAACTTGCAAATACTCTTCAGATAAATATCTAAAGCCAATTTTTGGGTTTTTTTAATTTTGATTTTTTAAGGGGTGAGAAGGTATACAATACAGTAGCTAAACCAGCACTGCCATTGTTACTATATGTCCAATGCGATTGGCTGCAGCTGCCTGTGGTTATGTACAAAAAAACATAAAATAAAAAACAAATTGGCCGTAATGGGAAAGGCAAGTAACCAATTACCACGGGTAAAGTCACAACAGGGATGCAAGTATCATTATATAATGATAATAAGTAATAAGTAATGAAAACATACATACTAATAAGTAATGAAGAAAAACCAAAAAAAATTTTTAATTATCTCTGCAGGTGTTGCCATTTTTTTAAAAGTAAATCTGCTATTATGATTTCTGAAAAAACTTGCATATAAGTACCAAATGAACTCCCCTCCCCAAAAAAACTCAACAAAAT